>NC_141136.1:112339453-112491708 GCF_053477565.2 Lygodium microphyllum
TTTTTATCTCTCTCTCCTCCCTCTCTTTTCCATTGAGTCATAGTTCCCTTCCAATTGAAATTCCTTATATTCAAAGTATCTATAATATATTTTTTATTTTAAAAACTAGGCAAACCATTGATGAATTACTTAGTTAAGGTGGATTTAGTGTTTTTATGAGCAATAATCTTTAAAGCTATGTCTTTAGTTCTTTAATATATACTAGATAAACCTACCTTGATTGTTCTCTCTGTGTGTATGTGTGTAGATGTGTGTGTCTCATTAAAATCTCTCTCTCTCTCTCTCTCTCTCTCTCTCTCTCTCTCTCTTTCAAAACCTATTGTCACTATAAAACTCTCTCTTTTCTCCCTCTCTCTCATTAATATATATGCATATATATGTGTATATACTTCTGTGTATATATTGGAAGTCAAGCTCACACACACATACACATACATATGATTAGTTCAAAGAAGTATAATATATTTTATAGCCTATGAATATTAATATTACAATAACATAAAGTCAAGTTAGCAAAGACATGCACAATGAGAGATTAAGATGTTGGTCACACACACACACACACACACACACACACACACACATTAAGCATATTGATTGAGCATTGAATTTATACTTGTTTTCACCAATCGGTATCCTTTCTTGCCACTACAATAAATAGTCCACAAATGTGCAAGCTTCAATAGTGAGTTTTTATTTTTAATCAATGTTTAATGAGATTACTAGAGTTATGTATAAAGAAAAATGTTTAGTGAGTGTTTGGAATGGATACAAATGTAAACATGTTTATATGCCAATCCATGCTTATCAAAGAGAAATTGCATCTCATATTTGGAAGTAGAAAAACTTTCCTAAAGTCGCCCATAGTGTGATCAATAAAGCAAAGACTATGCTAATTTTTAGAGCAAATGCATTTACCTCACTTGGTTAGCTATGATTAAATTTATAATCTTTTACTATCATTGTCTCTCGATTTGTGGAACAATAGTAAACTTGCCATAGATTAATGCAATACAAAACTAGATCAGGATTGCTTGTAAAAATTACTTTTTATTGTAAATGAGAGAGAGAGAGAGAGAGAGAGAGAGAGAGTTGTTTGTTACAACACATGTCACAATCCAATATAATACAAGTTCTATCGATTTGGAGTGCTTACACAAATGCTTCTATATTGCAAACGAGAGAGAGAGAGAGAGAGAGAGAGAGAGAGAGTGTGTGTGTGTGTGTGTGTGTGTGTGTGTGTGTGTGTGTGTGTGTGTGTGTGAAGGTGGTAGTAAAGGTAGTGATAGTGGTGGTGGTGGTGAAGCTAGCAATGGTGGTGGTGGTGGTGGAAGTGGAAGTAGAGGTGGGTATATCTAAGGGTGAAATAAGTAAACTATGTGGAATAAGAATAGAGGGGTTATAAAAAAAAGCTCACTAAAAAAACTCGCTTCTTGCCCTTCCCCAATTTATATATGAATGAGAAGTTTTTACAATATATAACCTCTAGGGAGAGGCAAGGCCAAAAATGAGGCTTAAATATCAAATAATAGAAGCTTTTATTACTCGCTCCATGGGCTCAAAGAGGATGGTTTCATATTCTTTGTCAGTATTTCATCATCTTCATGATCCTTATCCTTTAAGGTTGGAAGCTATACACATAGCACTAGCACTATTGGAGGTAGTGATTTTTCATCCTACAAAAACCTACACCCAACCTACTAGAAGGAAGAATCATAGGGGAGTGGAGCATGAAGAGGGTTCCCTATGTGGCATATGTATGGCACATCCCACATACCCACTAGATTGTGCATTCACCCATTGTGCATCTACCTCCACATAGTGTATCCATCCACTATTGCATAATGTATCCATCTATCACACACACACACACACACACACAAGCACATTGATGCACCTAGACACATCACACACAAGTGTACATGTAGGAGCATCACCTCCTCTTTACAATCCAAATCTGATCTACTAGGTAGGAAAGATAATGGAAAGTGAGATAGGAGGTAGGAGCCTTGGAGATACACTTGTGTGTGTGTGTGTGCATCTGTGCATGCATAGGCATCTACATTGTGCACTCACTAACTCACTCCCATAGTGTGTAGTGCATCCATCTACACCTATAGTGCATGCCACTACATACACTATGTACTCACCCCCATTGACACATAGTAACACACATACACAGCACTATGCACTCCACTCACTTGCATAGTGCATTCACCTACACACACATAGACTGCACCCATAGGTACATTAACACATGGAGGCACCTCTCATGCTAGTGCACATCAATAGCCCCTTCTCTTTCTCCACTATCTAGCTCCAACCTACTAGAAGGGAGGATAGAAAGAAGTGAGAGAAGAGTAGGGCACCTTGGTGACACACTAGTGTGATGCATGTACATCCTTACATGCACCCTCACTACTTAGTGTGAGCATAGTAACACACAATGCATCCATATCCACATTAATCCACGTAGTAACGACACACGTATATACACATCATGTGGCTCAACCCTAGTGTACTATGCATTCAACCAAAAAGACCTTAGTGCACCCTTCTAGATTGGTCCCATCTATTACATCATCCAATCCAATTCAAGTAGAATGCACCACACTCCTACCAAGAAGTAGGGTTCTTCCTTAGTCTCTTCTCTCCTCACCTTCCTCCACGCTCACCATCCCCCTAAAAGCACCCAACCCATCAATCTTTCAAGTTGTCAAAAACCCCTCATCTGAGCTTGCAAAATGATCCATTATGTTCAAAAGAGGATGTCCTTTCCAACATCTATATATCTACCCCATATATAAGATAAGCTAGTTTCAACCTTCTCCACTAGTCAATATCAAGAGGCCACAATAATATCGATCATTCTACAAAATGATGCCAAATCCTGACATGCTTTCTCTTGCATCTCAATGGCCTCCTACACAAAAAGAATATGAGCACCTCTTCCACAAAAGTCTTACAGTCCTTGATCAATAGTATAGGATATTCACAAAAGCAGTTTAGAAATGTGTCAAATATTTCCTTCCTATGTGGAACATATGTCCTTAAGGACTCTTGCATTGTTGAGAACTTACACAAACCATATAGCTCTACTACTTGCTTTTTGAACAAATGGTACACACTTCACCATGAAGCTACAACACTTGGATGCAAAATCATCACCCCAATCAAGCACCAAAAAATCATCAACATCTTGAAGCATGATGTGACATACTCTGAGACCACTTCTCTCCATGCAATCATCAAGTCTCATGCACTGACTTTGCCAAAAGAGCTGCTTCATCACCCACTCATTGACAAGTTGTTGATGATTGAGGAAGAGCTCCATGTCACAAGCCATTTCAATGGACCATCACTCCTAGATGATCTCACATCATACCTTTATGAGCTACTTGTTTGGCTTGTCAACCTAGACTCTCTTGATGAACTTGAGTACAACTCAGACTTCTAAGACTAGTGGATTCTTGATCCTTCTCCTACTATATACAAATAAAACGACCCATTCTTTTGTATGTAACAATAACATTGTAACAATTGAAAACTTTAAAAAATCTTACTGCACACACTTGACCACCTTTCCTAAGCTAGAAAGCTTTACTCAATTTTGCAAAAGGGAGGGAGATTGATGCCAATGACCATGTTGACAAAGAACCAATAAGAAACTTACCAAAACCAACCAACCAAGGCCACCAATCAAGTTATAGTTATTGTAATACAATGGTAAAAGGTGGATAAGTTGTGACTTTTAATTACACAATAATACATAGAGTACATAATTATTTGGCATATGAATATGGAAGCATGCTTTGAGATTTTATGAGGAAAAAGTAACTCATTAAGACTTTCTTGTCTTTATAGGAATTAGAATAGCTAAGAATCAAGAACAAGCCCATACTTGTCAAGGACCCTCTTAACGAAGACAAGAATATATTCTTAGTCCTATAGCATACCAAGTTTGGCATCAAAGTGAGTGTGTACAAAGCGGAATATGTTCAATTATAGAGTAGAAGTAGTCTAGACAACCTAATAACACATCATTGGGTACTCCAAGAATTGATAGAAAAATGTGAATTAGACATTATGTCAGAACCTCATTCAGGCCCATCCATTTCACAGCATGTGTTTAAGCCACAATCTACTATGACTACCTATAAAAAAGAAAGCCTTCAAGCTGAAATTTAACACAAAGGATGAAGACCATTGGAAGATTTGGGAGACCATCATCAAACTTACCTCAAATTTACCAGAAAAAACTTTGGGCATAATCATGGAAATATGTAAAGGCATAGAAGCTGGTAGCATTACCCTAGCAATGGAAGGACCAAGTCGTAGCCCAAAAAGAGGTGCTCTTGCTTGGTGTCATACAAGATGGAGAGTTGAAGGTCACAAAATAGGTGCTCCACCACCTCTTCACATATAACAAGGCCACAACCAACCAGCTCAAGATTTCCAAGTGGTTTATGGAAGACATCATGACAGAGAATACTATAAATCAGAACCTAAATGCATTATGGTTGTGGAATGCATAACTAAGTCTCTTGGTCTATAAGTGAGATACAACCTCCAAACTGAACCATATGGAGGAAAAGAACACCATCATAAATTATGGTGGTGCCTTGTCTCATCATATAGTAATCCATCTTGGCATAGGAGCCAACACAGTATCTTACCTATCAACCAAAGTAGAAGGACAAGAAATGGAATTAGAAGACCAATCAAAGAGATGAAAATGCCATAAGAAAGGAGACGAGGGCAAAGAAGATAGAAGACTAGTAAATAGAATCTCGAAACTATCTAAACTAGAATTTGAAGTGGAAAGCTGAAAAAGAACAACTTTCAAGATAGGAGAAAGAAGATTATGTAAGGGTCGTCAAGGAGTCTATTGAATCCTTGATACATTAGTAGATAGGTGAAATCTTGGATGAAAGAGGGGAGAGTAGCTCTAGGAAAAGTAAGGAAAAAGCAGGGAAAGGGCCTATTACTACAACTCTCGACTTGACATATAGAAGGAGATGGAGCAAATGCAAGCCCACATGAGGCAAATTGAGCACTTGCAAGCTTAGATTTCTAAGCTTGCAAAGTGCCAAAATGTTCACAAGAGACCATTAATAAAACATATAAAGAAAAGCAATATCAAGTTGAGTCCACTAAGAGCAATCACTACCATCTAAAGCACAAGGGATTCACTAGTAGTAATAAGGAGACGTCATCTGCGAGCAAGAAATATATGAAAATACCCCTTATCTACCCCCTATTTATGGGACCTTACCTTATAAAATGTACCTTCCTTCCCTTAAATAACCCCCTCCCTTACACTCACGTGGTACCATACGATAAACCCTAGAGGACCCCCTGAGATCTAGAGTAGCATGGAAATGTGGGTAAACTAGAGCCCTTCGAGAACATGGGTAAGGAGCTTAAAAGAGGAAAAGCTTATGCACTCAAGAGAAGCAAGAGTTATAGAAGAAGTTAGAAGAGACAGATGATCACTCACTACCATCCAGAGCAACATGGAAATGTGGGTAGACTAGATCCCTTGGAGAAGATGAGGAAGGAGCTTACGAGAGGCAAAGCTGAAGCACTCAAGAGAAGCAAGAGTTGTAGAAGAAGCTAGAAGAGACAGAAGAGGCTTTTAAGAACTTCATCATTCAAGTAGAGAAGCAAGCTTCAAAGTCCCAGACAAAGTTGGAAGATAAGGAAATTGCAATTTAGGGAAAGGAGAATAAACTAAACAAAAAGGAACCAATCTAATGAGAAGAATTTTAGAAGACACTACAAAAGAAGAAGAACTCTCTACATGTAGAATTCAAAAGGGAATTATAGGAAAAAGAGAGTTCCTTGAGGGAAGAATTTCAAAAATAACTGTAAGAAAATGAGAAATCTCTACGGGATGAAATCCAAGAGACCAACAGAAAAGATTTAGCACTGATAAAAGTGCTACAAAAGGAATTAGAGGGGAAGAAGTGTGTCATATGCGAAACCATCCTTGAGCTTCAAAAAGCAAGGATAGACCTAATGGAATACAAAATGGACAATGATATATTGAGCAAGAAAATAGTTAAATTGAACCACTTGTTGACACAAAATAGCCTTGAGCTTTCTCAATAGAAGGCTAAAGTGCATCATAAGGAGAGAGACAATGAGCAACACCTATAAGAGAGATAACAATGGAAGATCACATTTGATACCCTTGATTAAATATTAATTAACCAACTAGCCCAAGTTGTGAATGTTGTGGAATGGAAAGCACAATGACTGTGTAGGGAGACTCTCTTAAAGCTATCCAACAATTTAGGCATTACTTTGTATAGGGAATCTTGATACAAGATTCAATTTGACATTTATAAGTACACCCTCACTAAATAGTAGGAAATCTACAAAGATGTGTTCCTCAAAGCTTTCACACCCCAAATAAAATATCCTAATGAGGTCAAAGCATGTCTTAAAACCGGGCATAACATCTTAAATAGCATGGAATAGATCAAGAAAGTCTGTTTAATAACTATTGAGCTAGCCAAGGATGACCTCATATAACACATATAGGAGAAAGGGTATGAGGATTTTCAATTAGCAGCAGTGGGACTTCTAGAAGATGAGTTTTCTTCTCTTCGGTCCCTTGTTGCTTTGGAATCACCTACTATGATGACACCATTAATAGATCTTCCTAATCTACCACCTTTTGATGACTTCATATTAGGACCCACTATAGAGTAGATTGTTGAATAAAAGAAGGCCTATGATACTCTAGTGGAAGAGCTTAAGGCACAATCCCAAAAGATGTCATATCACCCCCATTGCACATGAGCTCATGGAAAATGAAGAGGAGGAAAATACTCAAGAGAAGCTAGAGGAGAAACTTTATAAGTATAGGGCACATGAAGAATCAAGTGAGGTAGTAAATTTTTATTTTAGTATCAATGAGACTGATAAGTTTAAGGAGCCCCTACCCCTAGAAAAAGTTAAGTACTTATCCGAGTGGTCAAAAGTATAGTAGAGAAGTGGACCCACCAAGTGGACAATGATGCTTTTAAAGCATCCTGCCAAATTGAGGGGTACAAGTAGATATTTCACTATGAATCCTCAAGAAGCCTAGCCAAGATGGCTAGAATGAAAGTGCCCACTCCTAGAGTAGGACAAAGCAGCATGGGAGACATTTATCACTCCATTGAGATTGAACAAACAAATCTACTTCTATGTCCTTATCCTTGTTGAATGGCAAAATGAGTGTGACAAAAAGGAGCATGGGAGATACAACTTCCAAAAGATTCTAAATATAAGGATCCTTGAGAAGAAGAAGATCTACCTATTCCAGCCCTTCGCTCTAATTCCCTTTTTCATACATTTTGTAAAGAAATTCACTATTAACAGTATTTTGTGAAGGCTAAAGTCAAAGAAGGTGAAAGCAAAGTCAAAGCACAAGTGCTGGATTTATTTGATAGTGGATTATTATTTTTTGGGCACTTCAATGATTATTTTTGGACACTTGTGTATTATTGTTGTACTCACGGACATCACATTATTATGGGAAACAAAAGGATCAATCCAAGGTTATGAGTTTCAAGGACCTAGATGAAATATTATTAACTTCACTCACTTGTGCACATATTCATGCTGACATTAGAATTCAAATTGTTGAGGTTTAGAAGCCCTTAGAAATGCCTTTGACATGGTCAAGAAGGGTCACAATTTTTTTGGTGTTATATCCAATAGTCATGGGAGAAGTCATGAAGAAAATGACCAAGGTAGAGTAAGAGCAACATCACTTGATTCCTGTGTTCCACCATGAGCAATGCATGGCAAGTAAGGAATACATTGCAGCATTAGCCATGAAATCCAAAGGTCAAAGTGAGTTTGAAAGGAAATGGTATTCCAAAGAAAATGGTATTCTACTTGAGATTTAGCTACAAGGTATGGCAACCATCTAATGACTATTGCTAAGCAGAGAAATGTACTTTGGACTTCCATACACGATCTGACATATATAGCATCTACATCTTTGAGAGTTCTTGCTTGCAATGCTCCATGGTATCAACATTTCTAAACTTGATAAACTAGATCCTTTATGTGACAAACTCCTTTCAGAGAAAGAGCTACATATTGCAAGTTGATTGGGAAAAAGCAACATGATGATTGATGTCGTTAGATATATTTCTTACCTTACACATGACCCACAACTTCTTGTGGCCATGGTGAATTACACTACAATCCCAATTTATTTGATTGGTTTACCCCAAGGATGAATGTCATAACACATCATCTTTCCTTTGCTTATAATACCACACAAAATGACTCTTCATCCCATGATGTGAAGCATAGTGATGTACATAAAACTTCTAATAACACTGACATACCCCAAGATGCTCCAAAAGAGGCTTCTCACACTCACCTCCAGAGTAGCCCTACTAAACCTAACCCACCTTCAGGTCTCTAGCCTTTACTTGTTTGTCTACCACTCACCATCTTAGCTATTCATTTGGACAAGAAATTCAATTCCTTGAAATAGAATGGCTATTTCAATTTGATGCCTTGTTCACTACTTATGCCAATATTTTTGCAATGATTGATTTAGGCATTGCTGATGATGTGGTGATACAAGTTGCTTCCAAATGGCATCCCACTTGGGAAGAGAGTGGAAACCTCTATCACAAAAGTCTATTAGTTCAAGCAAACTATGCTAAGCCCTTCCTTAGAAGCAATTGTAGTCATACCGACTTATTCCCTCTTATGCTTCTATGACCAAACTCAAAGACTAGTCTCAATACTTGATGAACTTGGGTAGAAAGGCTATTCCTCAAGTCCATTCTTGCAAGAATGGTTTTCTCATTAGCTTGAGATTGCTTGTGATGGCAGTCATCTTATGACAATGGCTAAGCAACGTCATATAGTTAATATGATTTAGTATGATCCAACCTAGTACAAGTCTGCTTTCTTGCATTATATCATCTTGGCTCAGCATCTCAACTTGCCACAAAAGTTGAAATACCACCCATTGCTTGATAAGATTCTGACTAAATCGGAGTTGCACATTGCTAGTTGCTTTGTAGAACCATCCTTGCTTGACGATCTAATTACTTATATTTGTGGACTAGCTACAAAATCAACTAACTTGTATGCTTTTGCTAAGATGGAGTACAATCCAAATTTCTATGATTGGTGGATCTCAAAAAACTACAAAATACTGACCCTTGTATATAATTAACATTTTTTCCTTGTATATATTTTTCTTTTGTTGCATTGACAAGAGCCAAAGACCCTCTGACTTTTGAAACAATGCTACATTTTATGTGATGGTATGATCAAGGTATAAGATCCCAACTTTGGTCAAGGTATAATGGTTAGATGCAAAAAAAAGGCAATTATTTATATCTTTTGGCTTTGCATCTACTACATGGTAATCTCACATTTTCACCAAGTGAATGGAGGAAAACCATATGTGGCAAAGCAAAGGCCTACACATTCAAGGCTTGATAACAACATCATGGATAATAGAAGATGTTTGTAGCTTCAAGGCTATGGCCTCATGAAGACACCATCATTGGCAATGGCACCTTCCTTGCATATCCTAAGCTGTAAAAACATTAATGACAACAAGATCCTCTTGGAGCCTCAATGACACAACAAAGATAATAGAGAACTATCCTCAATGGTGTCTCAATTTCTTCAATGACAATATTCCTTGACTTCAACTTTCAATGGTCATCTAGTTCTAAAGGAAGAGTTGCAAATTACTTCACCAGTAGACACAAATCTTCAACACATGCATATTCTTCAACAACAACAAGGAATTGTGCTTCATAATTCTCAACTTAGTCTTCAATCTTCATGGATAAACTCCAGTATACAACTCTATGCTTTGAGCTAGGAAAGGATTGAAAAAAAAAGAGAGAAAATGAGAAAAGAAAAAAAGAAAGAAAGAAAAAGAAAAAGGAAAGAAAAGAGAGAAACTACTCCATGATTAGTTAGGTACACTCACATTTCACTATATCCAGGGGTCCTCAAGTTAGGTGCACCTAGTGGCTTCAATTGGCTGGCTTCGTCTCTAACCCCCTAGCCCCTTTTCCATTTTTTCTCACATTTACCTATGGAACATCAAGTAAGACATCCCTAAAGAGTCTCAGCTCGCCTTGGTTAGAGACCTATCTCCCTAAGTCATTTGCACTTTTTCCATTCCACTTCATTTATCCTACTACTACTCACTCAACTTCAAAGCAAGAAGGAAAAGTTACTTTACATTAAAAGGGACTAGTTTCATCCACTCCCTTTGTGTTGATTTTGTAGAGAACCATGTGCTTAGGCATAAACCCTAATTCACAGTAGTGGAAACCCTTAAATGCAAGAGGGGTGCAAACCCAAACCCTAAAACGATGTGTCATCTTAGAGAGGTGACCTAACCCTAACCCTAACCATAACCATAAATTGTATCTATATAAGGGTGGGAGGTCTTAGTTATAATAACCCTTTAGTGCATCCATGTTGCGGAAGCTCTATCAGTGCAACTATTGAAACTTTCTATTCTCTTCTTTTATTCTTCCATCTTGCCCACATTGTGTTGAGAGTGAATGAGAGAGAGTGAGTGAGAGGCGTGTTGAGTGAGGGACTAAGGGAAGGTGAAGCTCTTCATCATCTTCTTGCTTTTCTCTTCTTCTATACTAGCTTTTCCACTTATTAGTGTGCTTGTGGTGGATACAAAGAAGCGATGGTATTGGATCATCTTGATCGTGGTTGTGGAACCATCTTCGAGCCTTCAAGATCTTAGACTACATCACATGAAGGTAAGTTAGTGATTTCACTACACCTCAAAGCTAGTCTTGTGTTCTTGCTTTCTTGGTTTGGAGAGAAGGATACTTGGTTAGTTAGAGCAGAGTGTTGAGAGACAAGGTGAGAGATTGTTGTCACCAAAGTGAGTTGCAACTGTTAGTGTGTTTGACTCAACATTCACCAACTACATGCATCTATTCTTCATCATGACATGCAATTATATCCACCTCCTTATCATCTTACTTCAACAACCCATCATACCCTACGAGAAAAGGGTGCCACAACTCTTCTTTGTTGTAAATGTTGGAATCAATCTCATGGCTATGATATGGCTCCACCTTTGAGCATTATTGCTACCTACATATTATATTGAGTTATTGATAGATATGGTTGACAATAGGTTTTCTCTATGCACATATCCACTCTATTTAGAGTCACACTTACTATGCAGCTCACTAAAATAGTATATGCTCAATAAAGGATGCCTCCAACATGCACTCAAGCCAGTCCCTAAGTATTGGAAATGTATGCCAAAATTATTCAAAAACAAGAAGAGGAAAAATAAATGAAAAATGAAAAATGAAAAGAAAAAGAGAGAGGCACATCAACACACTCGCATCACCTAAGGGCTACCCTAGCTCACTCCCCATACCACAACCTAAGGGCCTATCAAGGGAAAGATATCCCAAGCTTAGTGCGCAAATCTATCACCCTAGGAATACACAACACACTAACCTCTCACAAACTAACTCTTCAACTATTTACTTGAAATTGGACGTTGCATGAGCATCTCATGTTACTAGGATATGTAGTCACATCCTTATGGAGAGCACCATGATATATACACATAGTGCATGAAGAACACCATTGACATCGGTGGTCCATACTTCCTACTTCCTATGACTTCCTCCACCTCTAACAACCACCATTTTCCTATTCACCACACATTTCATCTTATACTATCACATAAGCTTGGCCCTCTAGGATCTCTTCATCAACTAACCCAACACTTCTTGTCAACTCCTTCAGCATAAGTGCCATGATGGGACTACCACTTTGCTAGAAGGGGACACACATTAACCCGTTTAAAAAAATGAAGACATGAAGAAAGAGAAGAGCATGGAAGCCACAAATTGTTTTAAATTATTATGTTTTGAAAAAAGAAATCATTTGTTCTAAACAAGAGTCGAGCTCCCTCTCGTATAAATTGTAATTAAAATTAGTAGCACTTGATATAGGGTTATGAATCTAAATACATGCAAGGGAAGAAGATTGGTCTTTTGTCCAAAGGATGGGTAGTATGCCTGAGTCTATTGGGCAACCCTAACCCTACTTTTTTGTATAAAAAGAATGAAAAATAATGGAAAAGGCTATTCATGTGTGTGCCAACTTTTGGCTCTTACCTTTTTACTTTTGCATTGATAGAGAGAGAGAATATCATTTTGGGATCCAAATGTATGTGTTTCCCTTGTAGTAGCCTTGAGCCTCTAAGGGAGGATATGCCACCTAGAAAAATGAAAATTTTGGCTTTGAGGAGTCTTGCAACATCTGATTTTTTTTTGCATAAGGGTTTTGAGGGTTGAAAAGGATGAGATTGGACATGCAATTGGATGCAAAGTTAACATTGAAAATGAGATAGCTTCATAGGTTTGGGTTTTAGGAATCCACTAATTGGAGTAGTTTGGTAGTGCTAGTCTCAAAGCAATCGGTCAAGTGATGAGCCACTGGATTGAGAAGGGGTTGGATGAATAGTTAGCATTTTCCTCACAAAGATACCCCCTTTACTAGAAGTGCAAACAACTTGAGTGACAAGGAATTGCAAGTTAATGTGCTTATCAACATTGTTGATATTACATGCAACCTGATACTTGAAGTGGTAGCCCAAGGCAAGCCTTTTCCCACATCTTCTCAGTTTCAAAGAACATAAAAAAGAAGGGAAATGCTCTCAATTTCAACAGTAAGCAAGAGCTTGAATTTTCCCAATAGCGAGTAGGCTTAGCTAGCATAGGGATTAAGTTTAGTGTGTGTGGTGTCAAAGTGGGTTGGCCCAACTACATCCAAAGGTTACATGGAAGTGTGTTATAGTCAAAACCTTCATCAATGAGTACACTAGTAGTGACTTGCTTAGCAATGGTCAATCAGATTTGAAGAATGGCTAGAGGAATGATAGGATCATCCTTGGTGTCTAGTAAAAAGATAGAAATACCTCAAATATTAAAGAATGAGTAGGAATTTGGTGTGGGACTAAGTGAAGGAAAATTATGAAAATCAACCTTCTACTTAAGTGAAGGAAAATTATGAGCATTGATAGGACCTCACGCTCGACCACCAAGACCCATGGACCACTTATTATTCCAAGTGTTTCAAGATGAGAACTATCCCTCTCTATGAGTGTAGTGACCTTACCTTGATGCCCAATTGAGTATCCTCCTCCCTCATGCACACTGGTAACTCCACGATTCGTGATGTGAGCTCAAGCATCCTCAAGCCTCCACCCCCAAGCTCCATCCTGCATAGCTGCATGTGAGACAAGAGAAGAGAAGAGAAGAGAAGAAGAAGAGAGGAGATGATGGAGAGCTCCTTCTCCAAGATCCCTCACCCTCACACACTCACTCCCTCACACTCTCACACTCCCTCTTTCAAGCACACACAACCAAGCAAGAAGGAGAGAAGAAGGAAAGAAGAAGATTCCACTTTATCCACACACCAAAGAATGAGCTTCTCATTCATTTTTGAGTTTATATACAAAACCAACTCTAAATCTCTTTTGGGTGGTCATCCCCTTTTTTACATGGTCGGGCCCTGGCCCTCTTTCCTATTGTCCTCCTATCTTCCTAGCTTCCTTTATATCGCCCGTCTACCCTTACAATTTGCATCGAGGGAGTTTGGTGCTCTTTTACAAGGATTTTGGCTACACCTTTACATTCAAAGGTGCGCCTTCTCTTTTTTAGCACTTTTTAGGCTTTGATGGCTGTGCCTTGGACTTCTTATGTGGCCATGCCTGTGCTTTTTGTCTCTTCCAAGCCTGATTTCCTTCTAGGCCACCTCTTTCAATTCTCCCAACTTGCGCTTTTCCACTTTTTTCACTTTTTCTTGTGTTGAGATTAACATTACTCCCCTCCTAGTCGAGTGCTAGTCCCATGGCACTGATGGGTAGTAGCTGGAAGGTGGGGCGGGTGTAGTCAGATGGCTTTTTGAGTTTGTATACAAGCCCTTGTTGAGGATTGTGTTGGATGAATTTGTCATTTGAAATTGAAGATGGTGTTTGACGGATCCCTCCCTGACACGCTGATGGTGGGTGGATCTATCCTTTGAGATTGAAGATGGTGTTGGACGAATCCTTCTTGGAGAATGGCGGATGGATGGATCTGTCCTTGAAATTGAAGATGGTGTTGGATGGATCCCTCCTCGTGCCTCCTAGGTCGATACGATGCGATCTTAACCTGCAAGACAAAGTTGTGCACTTCTTAAGGGGTATATCTACCTCTCTGTGTAATGCATGGTGTAGGTGCCAGTGGAACTAGGAGTTGGGTCTCATGCGATGTTGTTCCACACTTGAGGACCTAGTTCATGCATTGGTGTAGGTGTGGTGCACGACTTAGGGAGATAGGTCTGGAAGTCCTACTCTTGAGGTGCCCTAAGTGTGAAGTGGGGGATGGGGCTAGGTAAAAAATCCTGGCTACAATGATTGTGGCACTCGAATGATTTCGGGGACTTAGCCTTTTCCTTTTCTTTCTTTTTCTTTCTTTTCTTATTTTTTTATTTTTCTTTTTTAAAATAATAAATAGACAAAGATTTAGTCCTCATCATCAGAGAAATGAGAGGGAGGGTTTGGAGGCTTAAAGGATTTGTTAAGAATTTGTCTACTTTGGATGTATCCTTTTATACCTAGTCGAGCATTAACAGGAGTGGTGGATAGGAAGGGATGGTTACAGCTAGTGAAATTACTGTTGCTCATATCCTCTAAGAGGACTATGAAAAAAGAGGGTAGGAGGGGAGCGAGAATCGTTAGCCTAGCCATTGCACATCTATTTATGCCGGCATTGAGATAAAAAAAAGAGTGGTGGGAGGTGGCGCTCCTGTGACGACGTAGGCTCATGTCTAAGTAGTACCCTAAGCAATCTCAGATACTTACAAGTAGTATTAAAGGCAAGATTTGGGCAAAAAATAAAATCGTTGAGAAAATAGGTGATTGAGTCATATAGATTGGTTTTGGAGAAGGTTAGGGTGTCCTCCGGGGCCTAGTGGCATTTACGTTATACATCTTTAGAAAATCATATCTGCCATGGATGTCAGGGTTGAAATCCACCCCTACCCTTCTTGGACATGGCATATGTATGGGATCATCTCTCTTGAAGGGTAGTGTGTTGCAAAGTGACATTCAGGCATCTATGTTGTTGTCCTAGATTCTCCTTCCCCACTTTGGTCTGGGACTCGTAGCCTTGGACTACTCGGGGCACCTCTATGACTTTGCCTTCCCAATATTCGGGTGCCTCCATTTTCCATCGTGTCGGGTTCTTCTCTCTCTCCTAATGCCACATATTTCTGAGCCTTCCCCCCACGATTATTACCTCCTCCACCATTTTGGTCGATATCACTCTGCATAAGGTGGACGGGATTTTGAAGGTGAAGTCAAAGGGTTGGCGGGCATTTTCTTTTTGCTCCCACACTATGAGTCTCGCATTCCAATCCACTGGGAAGCAATCCGCTCATGGTGGAATGGGTGCTTGAGTGGCCATTATTGGTTGGGCTCTTAATCTTCTCCTTGCCTACTCCAACATCCTCACCCTTTTTATCTTGAGTTTTGCTCTTTGCTCAGTAGTGGGGTCCACTTCTTGCTGCATCTCTAGTTGTGGAGAGGGAGGTTGCAATCCCAGTTACTCTTCAAACTCTATCCTGGCTTCCAGAAGTGGCCTTTGCCTTTCATCTTCATTCCTAGGCTCTTGTGGTTCTTTTTCCTTGAAGGCTAGTAGGTCCACCTCTTCGACTGTTAGCCTTGCCCTTAACAAGTAATCCCTTTGCTCTTCTCGGCTTAGGCTGGTCCCTTCTTCATGTGGTTGAGTGCACATCCCATACCTTATTGCTCTATGGGCGATCTCTAGTTTCTTCTTTAGGGATTCAACAACCTCCTCCTCTTTTGACTTTGTGACATCCATTATAGTGTTGAGGAAGGCACGTTGTTGGGATTCTAGTATTGTTTAAGAGGCCTCTGCTCTACTCTTCGCTAACACTCTATCTCCTTCTGCAAGGGCCAAGTGGCTCACTAGGGTTCTTATGCGTCCTTCATTCCTACCTGCCCATTTGTCTACTCTTCTTTTCATCCCTTCCAAGCTTGCATTATGTCCTTGGGCTAAGGTCCTTATTCTCCACTCATGCTCTTCAATTTCTCTTTCTAGCCTTTTTTGCTCTTCTAGCTCCACTTCCACTATTTTCTCTAGTTGGGCTATGGTTTCCTAGTATCCTTGGGCACTCTCTTCTTCTCTGACTGCGAGCTCCTCCATGGTGTCTTGGACCCTCTTCATCTATCCTTGCATCTCTTCTTACTGTAGGATTAGGGGCTTGTACTCCCTTTGAAGCCCCATTAGCTCTTGATTTTCATCTTCCAACTTTCTTCGCTAGATGTCCTCTTCTCCTTCTTTAGCCTTGAGCGCTACTTTTAGCTTGCTTATTTCTTTCTCTGATAGCTTGCCACTCGGTGCCTTTTCTCTAGCTAGAAGGTTGCCATGGCCTCCTTTTCAGCCTCCATCTATGCTTTATTTTCTTCTTTGGCCCTTTCCAGTTGACTGGAGCTCCTGTACATATTTGTCGTAGTTTATAGACAATGGCAGTGCGGTGGGGGTCATGGGCATAGATGCTTCTATTTTTGGCCTTTTGGAGTCCTTTCTAGACTTCGCATCCACATCTATCAATCTTTTTGCTCCAGTCACCACTGGAGGTCCTCCTCTTGCACCTTGAGTTGTCTCTTTATTAACCATGAACTCCACCCAAGCTACAAGGTTGCTAGCATCCACCGTGGTAGAAAAGCCTTCGGTGGGTGCAAAGGCTGGAGTGGTGGGCACTAGGATGGGTGGGATGGGGTTGATTAGACCCTTGCCCTTGCCCTCGACCACTGGAGGTGGTATGTTCTTGAGTGCTTAGGAGCTTGTGCCAAGGCATTCCTCTTTGTGGTGGGGGCTCATGGTTGCCAGCTCTTCTTCCCTTGAAGGTTGCTCCACTGAGAGGTGGATGGCGAGGCTTATGTATTCTTCTTCCTTCCTTCTCAACTCCTTGGTCTCTTGCTTTGCTTTCCTCCTTCTTTTCTCCTCCGCTCTCTTGGATTCCTCCTTTAATTTTTTTGTCTTCTCCTTTTCCCTTTTCTTTCTCCGTTCTCTTTGGCACTTTTGGACTCACTTTGTGCTCTTAGCAGATCCACTTCTACTTTCTTCCTGCTCTCTTCCTTGGTCTTCTTTTGATGCCAGGAGGTATACTCCAGGGTGGATTCCATGAGGTTTTGCGGTGGATTTCATAAAATTATATTTATTTGTTGGGGCTCGTACACAACGTGGATTCTTTGTGTGAAAAGTTGACGGAGATGCCTGTCCTTTTTGGGCGTCACATTAATTTAATGTGCAAGTGGGTGATTCCATAGCGGGTGATTCTGTAAAATACATATTTAAATTAATGGATGTTTATGAGTTTAGAGTGCGTACTCATATTAAATTAAGGTTAGGACAGAGTTTCAACCTATTTATTTATTTTGTAGCTAAAGTCTGCTAGGTATTCACTTTTTCCGATTTAATTTTATTATTTTCTAACTATTGTGAATGCTTCAATTGATGTGTAGAGCAGGCGGTGGTGGCATTGGGAAGCACTGGGCGATAGTGTGTATTCAAGTTATTTAGAAGAAATTATCATTTTTGATGGGCACGCATCTTAGGCGTGGTGCCAATATTTATTTTGACACGCGTATTTATTGAAGCACTTGACATATATTTATTATTTTGTATGCACATGGGTGCACCATTTAAATATTCATTATTAGTCATTATATTTGGGCACATCCCGACTCTTGGGGTGCCCAACCGCTTTATTCTTTATTTGGACAAAAGCAAACACAAAAGCTAAAGCATGCTAATTGTAAATTTGGGCTATTTTTGAGCTTGGAGATGAATAAAATATTAAATACATGCTTTGTGGAGCTCTCACACAAGGCATGGGGGGAGATTGTACCCAATTGGTCTCTTTTCTTCATGTCGTACGAATTTTCTCTCTTGTAGAGTTCTTTTGTTCTTGGGGACCTTCCGGTGCTCGCTACGTATGCTAACAGCATCCAATTTGAGCCCCATCTTTTGTAGGGTCCTTTTCTTTAACCTCTTGGCCCCTTCTCGGTGCTTGCTGCTCTCCTTCCTCATCACTCAACATTCTTTTGTTGGATTGCTCATGTTCTCACACAAGGATGACCTGTCTGGCATCTCGCCGACTTCCTCATGTTCTTATGCTCCCCCCAAGGCTTCTTTAATGATAGCTATCAAGACCCCTCTGAACCCAATGGTGGAGGCCTTTGACGACAATGACTTTCTAGCTTTGGAGGCCGGCAGGGATTCTTCCCCCAAGGGTCTTCCACCTGTAGCCAATGTCTTTGTTGATGTTTCAATTGTCTTCCTCACGAAGCCGTTTAGCTTCACTTCATTGAGGGACTTGGCAACGATGTTTTCCAGCATTGGCACATTGATTCAGCTCATCAATACATTGTACTTTTGGCTACAGAACAAGGCATATACCATTTTGGCTTGTAACTGGACATTTGGATCAGGGATATCTGCCAAGTTGATGCCATCCTTAGTGTGGACCAAGACTTTGTCCATTCCAAGCATGCTATATACATCCCTTTTTGGTCGTCTTTCCACCTTGTTGGCTAGGCCCATTGCCCTCTCCACCAACCCTAGGTTTAGCGACGAGCATCTTATCCTTTGGCACATTGTTACAATGCCATAGTTCTTGTTGAAGGTCTAGAGGAACTCCATGCACTTCTCGTGGTCCATGGTTTGGCCGACTAGGTACTTCTACATATTGCATTGCTTCACAATTCACTTGGTGAATGGCTCCTCCATGACTATGTCTTCCAAATTCAGGATGTGCCTGAAATTGAATTGGTTGTAGGCTCTAGCTGTCCTCACACTAAGAGGCCATACTTTGCCTGCTCTTCCTCTAAGAACAGTAGCTTGTTGGTCTTCTCCTGTCCTACCATTGTAGGTGCCTGTCATGAAGCCATAGTCCACCATTAGTATTCTTCAAATTGTTTTTGCAAAGGAAATGGAAAATTTTTTTCTACATATTGCATTGCTTCACAATTCGCTTGATGGCTGGCTCCTCCATGACTATGTCTTCCAAATTCAAGATGTGCCTGAAATTGAATTGGTTGTAGGTTCTAGTCCTCACACTAAGAGGCCGTACTTTGCCTGCTCTTCCTCTAAGAACAGTAGCTTGTTGGTCTTCTCCTGTCCTGCCATTGTAGGTGGCTGTCATGAAGCCATAGCCCACCATTAGTATTCTTCAAATAGTTTTTGCAAAGGAAATGGAAAAAATGCTTATGGAAACTAAAATGCTTAAATAAATAAAGAGAATTTTTCTTTTAAATAGTCCATGCATTTCACAAAAAATTATGTTACTTTTTTCCAATCATGAGTTGACATTTATGCATTCTCCTCCATTTTTGAACATTGATTGAGATTGAGGTTTTGTTTTTATGTTTCACACCTTTTCTATTCTATTATGTTTCATACTATTCACAGGAGGCTCTAGATATAAATCATGCATTGTTCCTGGAATTTGACGAGCCCCTTCATGACCCAGGATGGACTCGTGAAACCCTAAATACTAGTTACAAGGGTGGAATCTTGGTGGGCAGAATACCCTCATGGAATTCTATGTATCTTCCGCAGGGTCAGAAATATGGAAAATGTAATAAGCTTCCGATATAATAAAGAAGTTTGTTTTATTCAAGAATTGTTTGAATTGTACGCATGTCCGTGAGATAAATTATGTGAAGGAACATGTGATTTAATGAACTAATTAAGGAAGCTGATTGTATATGTTCCAATAAATGTGCTATAGGTAATTTAAAAAAACTAAAGGTGATTCTGTCATCAAAGGAAAGCGGGTGGGCATAACCCGTGATGGGTCCGTCCAACGGTAGGGTGGTCCCGGTTAGGTAGGAGCTTTTCTAAATCAGCAATAGAAAATAGGAGGATGATAAATTGACCACCTAGTCATTGGGTTGAACCGACTTGCATTGTTTTAGGGGGTCGGAATGGGATTTTGCCTTATGGGCAGAAGGGTTGACGTATTGCATTCCCCTCCGTCTCCCATTCTCTTTGAACCAAGTACAATGGCAAGTCCGCTTCAGATCGAGTAATCTTGTAGAAGTGGGAACTTGAAATTACTAATGCTAGCTGGCTACTAGGAGATCCATCTGCTTTTAGAAACCCAAAAATTCAAGTCAATCCTAGTGGGTTCAGCCGAGAAACTTCCGTTGCGATGTAGACTCAGTGGGGTCTAAGTGATAAACTCCGTGATGTTCCAAGGGAGCACCGAGAGGTGTTATTTGGAAAACATATTGATGGACTACATAAAGATGCACCTTGGAATGAGCCTGGCAGACACCTCATAGTTGGTATCAGAGCACGCATTAGTATAGAATACGACATAAACTTAGGAAATAATTTGAGTATCAAACACTAATATTAACACTATATAAATTTCCTAAAGTTTGACTAGGAAATTGGTGAAATTTCCCTAGAAATTTGCACCCACAATAATTTCCAACGAAGCCCAAGAGAAAAGGAATCTTTTGAAGCAAGTCAAGCCTCCAAAATTTGACGAAAAATGTGAGAATGTGAAAACCAATGCAAAAATTTCGATCGAATCCATAGAACATTATTTTACTACTACTGGAACGGTCCCAGTCAATCAATCCATGATAGCTAAGCTAAAATTAATTTGCAAAGCTCGACTCTGGTGTGGAAGCAGTGGTGCTGAGATCAAGGTATCCCTAAAAATACCATTACTTGGGATTTGCAAAAAGAAGCTGTAAGAGGAAGTGTAATATCTCCCCCCGTACCTTCCCCATAAGAACCCCCCCTTTAAAAATTTTTAATTTAACTAAAAAAAATTTACTCTCCCTCTCTCTCCTCGCCGATAGCATGTCGCACAGAGAGAGAGAGAGAGAGGGAGTAAAGAGAAGGAGAGGAGGGCATGCAGCCTCCCAAGTGGAGGGGTGGCGGCTGTTAGATGGCTGTCTCCCCCCCCCCCCTCGTCATCTTCAGCAGCCCCCCCCCCCCCCCCCCGGATCAGAAAATGCCACCCCCGTTGCACTGAAGGAGAGAGAGAGAGAGAGAGACAGAGAGAGAGAGAGAGAGAGAGGGAAGCTTTTGGAGGGTTCTTCTTTCCCCCCCTTAAAGAGAGGTCATACGCCCCCTCTAATATTTCTGAAAATACACCCCCTTTCATCATCTTTTCTCCACTCAAGGAGAGGCTACAAGAATTTACTTAAAGTTGCATAGGAGAATGCGAGAATTCTATCTCTCGTACGCACATCTTCAAGTATGGCCCTGAAGTGTAGATCTACAAGGATAGCTGAAAACCCCGCAAGAGTGGATGGCGACTTGAATCAAGATGGTACTGCAACCACGAATGGTCTATCATCAGGCGTAAATACCATTGGAAACAAGATATCACTCCAAACCTAGGTTGCTCAATTATCATGGTGAAAATCTTATTCACGTGCATCACATCGATTGCGCAATTGATGGGTAATTGCTTTGGTATGAATTTAGTTCTGATGTTTGTAACAAACAAGATAAATTTCGTTGTAAGATGACATCATAATAGGTGAAATTGATTAGGTAATTGTATCGTAAATTACCCCAAAAATTTTCTTGCATTAATTCTTACATAAACTGCATTGCTCCTTGCACAAGTTCCTGCAAAATACATTTTAGAGGACATCGAAAGAAGCAAAGTGCATCTCCATATCACAAGAGGGATTCTAAGGTACATGTAATAAATTGTAGAAAAGATTAAAGTGCAGCTAGACTAATACAATAATCACATAAAGTTATAAAGATTAGATCATTCAAGAAGGTTATAGATCATGTAAATAATTACATTGAGGATAATGTTAACATTACATGCAAAGAAAATACCTTCGCATGTGTGGCATGAAATATTGTATGGATTATATCAAAATTGTAAGCATTGAAATGAAGGCATGGCATTACGTTGCATGCATTAAAGTTGTTGGGAAAATTCAACGTTGTTTGTAATATACCAAATGGGATTGAGATCCATGAGTCCCATGTCAAAGTCATTGGCGACTTCAAGAGGGGTAGATAAAAGCTTAGTGCATGTGAGCATTATTAAGAGGGCTTAAGAATATTATACTTAAGATAGAGTAGGAATTGTTCTAAATAGAACCATCTTGACCAACCATGGTCAAGGGGATAGACAATATTGATCAATTAAGATCAAAGATAAAGATACATAGGTACTTCAAGGGATCTAGGAGATAACCAGCAAGTTGACCAACCGAGGACGACGGGGTTGTCCATGATCTATTTTACGAGGAGACCTAAGGTAAGGATAATTAGGGTCGGTAGAGTACAAACCCTAACTCAAAGAAAAAGGAAAAATGAGCAACCTAGCTTGCCAAGCCCCTGGAATCTTGCCAAGTCGCGAACAATCCAGGACCGAATGCTGAAAGCATTCGAGAAGAAGGAATCGCACCTTAGCAGTTGGTCATGATTGTACACTTAGGTACATTGTTTGAACTTCTTTGCTTAAGGAACTAATTCAAGGCCAAACACTTAATGCTTTAGGTTAATAGCCTGGAGGGAGAGGCAGGTTCAGTTACCTCCAACTGTCTGCCTAGCCCTATCCAAGGGGGTTGTTAGCAGTGCCAGGTACATGGACTGAACCCATCGCGAGAGGTCTCTCCGTGGGTACTGCTTGGAGTGGGAGGACGCTTGGGTGTCAGGGGAGGCTCTGGCCCCGTAAATTCCTTGCCTCCAGATCCCGCACAAGAGGCCGACGTGACTCGAGATGGGATCTCGAGGCCCGTGTACTAGTCTACGGGCGAAACTTGGAGCACCAATCCTGTTGATTGCTGGGATAGCCTTCAGGCATGATACTTGATATATTCTAGGACTATGATAAATAAAGATCAGATATTTGAAAAAGAAACTTGCTTGACATTGTTTTTGTGCCAGTGTTTAAGTTGCGTGTAGGAATCTGTGTTTAAATTGATTAATTAAGAAAGTTACTTTTGCATGTCAAACATAATGTGATAGGTAATTAGATAACTAAGCAACTCGAGGAAAGTGCGGTGGGGACGTGACTTGGGTCCGTCCTACGGAAGGGTGGTCCTGGTTAGCTTGGAACTTTTCTCAAAAGATGTGAAA
Organism: Lygodium microphyllum; assembly: GCF_053477565.2. Lineage (NCBI taxonomy): Eukaryota > Viridiplantae > Streptophyta > Polypodiopsida > Schizaeales > Lygodiaceae > Lygodium > Lygodium microphyllum. The sequence continues at coordinate 112,362,655 of NC_141136.1, forward strand.
ACGATACTGTGAAGACCTAGAGTCAGTAGAGTTAGAATCTCGATCTATGCTATTTTAGGGGAGTGGAATGGGACTATTTTTTATGGGCAGAGAGGTTGAGCTTCGTATCCCTCTCGTTTCCCATTCTCCATGAACCAAGTGCAGCATAAATCCACTTCGACTCTATTGTTCCTATGCAAAGTGGTTCATTTGGGCTCGATGCTAGCTACTCCCTAGAGACTTGGTTGATAGGAAAGAAACCCTAACTTCAGGTCGGTCCTAAGTGAGAACGGTCGGATACTTCCACTTTGGGGCAGACTCAGAAAGACCTAGATCGCAAACCCTATGACATTCCTTGTGAGTGCCAAGTGGTGCTTTCTAGACTCTCTTCCCGATGGGCTACTAAGACGTGTCCCACAAGTGGACAAGCGGACACGTTACAGTTGGTATCAGAGCAAACCAATGAGATCTAAAGGTGGTAAGGGAACTTAATGGAGGAAATAAAGAGAATAAGGGGATAAATAGGGGAGGGTGAGTGCAACAGAGCAGTGTTTTCTATTGAAAACATTTCTTTACTCACTTATGGATGCTGGGTTGCAGAGTCACGAAGCATGGACCAAGTTCTTGGTGTTCCAGGTCATGTTCATGACTACAATGCATGCTTCGAATTATCATCAGAGACTTGGCATGATGAATGTTCTGGACCGTATCTATAATCCCTCACCCCTGTATGCGGAGCGGAGATGGACGGGAGACTCAGGAATATACTACATAGTAGCCCATCGACTCGTGTACCTTCAAATCAACTTGAAGAGAATCAAGTGGATGGAGGATTTAAAGATCGTGAAACTGTTCATCTTTGTCAAAGCTCACGTAAATGCAACTTTTCATGTTAGCAGTCGGCAAGTCAAGCAGAACAAGTATGTCTATGAAGAAGTGACCCGAGTGATCTCTGCTGATTGACAGAATCAAAGTGTTAGGGTGTTATGAGAAGAACGGGTACCAAAGGAAGGGATACCCCAGGCTTCCTATGACTTATCGTTTCCTGAAAATCCATGACCCCACTCCATATTAGTATTCTGTCCCTATAGCTGATTGTAACACAATACTATTTTTCCCAAACTGATATAACAATCAGCCTGTCCTACTTATCCAAAATAAATGTACTCAAGGGGGTTATGCCTTCATGAATAGATAAGAATTTTTACAATTGTCTATCGTGATCATAAATGTTAGCTAAGGTGTTAAGTGATTAAATCACTTAGCTAAAAAGTTGTGCTAGTCATATTAACATAATATTAAACTTAACCTTACAGGCTAAGCGAGACTTTGGTGGAAATAGTAGTGCAGAGACCAAGCGATCTCGGAGGGGACAGACACTTGGGATAAGCTTAAGAAAGCTGTGCGAGGGAGGTATCTGCCACCTACCTACCACACACAAAAGATGAATGAATTCTATGACTTGAAGCAGCTAGGATTATCCCTTGAAGCATATTATTCGAAGTTCATTTCACTCCTAAAGTATGCACCTCCAATGGATATGACACAACAGGTGTCAAAATTCTGTGTTGGGTTGAATCCACCCATAAACACTCAATTGGAATCAATGCGCCCAATGGACCTACAAGATGCACTCATTCGAGCTACTCCAATAATACAGGAGTTACAGACCAAACCAAGGAACAACAAGATTTGGCCTTACAAAGATCAAAATAAGGGCATGTCTAAGGCTCAGACTAGGAGAGCACAGGGTCAAAATCAGGGCTAAAGAAAGAAATCTAGGGTCAATGCTGTCAACAACTTTGTCCCAACACAAAGCAATGATCACAACCCACGTTGTTTCCATTGCAACGAACCCAGACACTTCAAGAGGGAGTGCCCCAAGCTTGGCAGAGGGCATCGCCAAGGGCAATTTCAAGGTCAAAATAGAGCCGCTCATGGCCAAGGAACCACCATTATGGCCAGAGGGAGAACCTCCAGTGTTTCCAACAAGGAGCTGGATAATGAAGAAGATCCATCCACGGATGCTGACATTGAGAGGGCAACGGTTCACGCCACTCTTCACAAGAAGGGTCCAAATTGCCAATTCTCGGTGATTCAAACTCCATCAGAATATCAAGGTAAAATCTTCAAAACCCTGATTGACTGTGGTAGTATACATTCCTTCATCTCACCAATCTGTGCAAAAAGATTAGGGATAGCCACAATAGATGCACCTACCTTACTTGTGGAATTAGCAAATGGTTGTGAGGTCACTTGTACTAGGTAAACTGCTAAGGTGAAATTCCTACTGGGTGGGAAGCCAACTTCTGTCAGATTCAGGGTAATGAACCTAGGTGTCCATGAATGTTTACTCGAAATGGATTGGCTAATACCCAATGATGCCCACATCCACTGTGGGAAGGGCCAAGTCTCCTTCCGAAATTCTGAAGGGGAACTAGTCACAACTCAAGTTGAGGCTGGTAAGCCAAAAATACAGTTGGCAAAAGCAACACGGATAATAAAAGGTATTCAAAAGGGTCTACTTATCTATCTGATTAAACTGAATAAGCTAGCTCAGAACTAGGAATCCGGAGAAGAACCTTCATGGTTAAACAAATACGCAGACGTATTTCATGAAGATCTGACGGAACTTCCTCCCCAAAGAGAAGTTGACCACGAAATCAAACATGTGCTAGGAGCTCCACCAGTCTCGCAAAGAGGCTGTATAAGATGTCCATTTCGGAAGCTATCGAACTAAAAAAGAAACTCAAGCAAATGTTAGATCAAGGCTACATCCGTCCTAGCAGTTCACCATGGGGAGCTCCAGTGCTGTTCCAAAAGAAGAAAGATGGAACGCTTCGCCTATGCATTGACTACAGAGGGTTAAATCAAGCAACCATCAAAAATAAATACCCCATTCCAAGAATAGATGAATTACTTGTCCATCTTCAAGGGGCAAAGATATTCTCAAAGATAGATCTCAAATCTGGATATTATCACATAAGGATTAAAGAAGAAGATATTTCAAAGACTGCATTCAATACAAGGTATGGACACTTCGAATTCCTAGTGATGTCATTCGGGCTGACGAATGCTCCTGCTACCTTCAACAGGTTAATGCAGGATATCTTTAGACCCTATCTTGATGACTTCGTACTCGTCTTTTTTTACGATACCCTAGTCTACTCAAAATAGGGAAAGGACCATGAACCCCAGCTTCGCATTGTTCTTGAAACGATGAGAGCACACAAGCTTTATGCCTAGAAGAAGAAGTGTGCCTTTTTCAAGCGACAAATTGAATATTTGGGATTCATTATATCAATAGAAGAAATTTCAGTAGATCCAACTAAGGTCAGAGACGTTCTGGAATGGCCAACACCAACTTCTATCAAAGAAATACGTAGTTTTCTTGGGTTGACAAGGTGGTACACGATTTTCATCAAAGATTATGCCTTGGTTGAATCACCTCTGACTAATCTACTAAAGAAGCAAGTAGCAATTGTATGGTCACCTGCTGAACAGACCAGCTTTGACAAACTAAAGCAAAGCTTAGTATCAGCACCCATCCTGAAACTTCCTGATCTTAGTAAGGAGTTTGAAGTAGTAACTGATGCTAGCACACTTGCTTTAGGATGTGTATTTAAGCAAGAAGGTCATCCCGTAGCATATTCTTCAAGAAAATTGAACAGCCATGAAAGAAATTATGCTACCCACAACCTGGAGATGTTGGATGTCATCCATGCTCTCAAACTTTGGAGACATTACTTGCTAGGCAACAAATTTTCCTTAGTAACGGACCACAAGAGTCTTAAATGGATTTTCACTCAGAATGAGCTCAATATGAGGCAACGTCAATGGATTGAAGTGCTGGAAGAATACGATTTTGAAATCAAATATAGGCATGGAAAAGAGAATGTAGTTGCCAATGCACTCAGTCGTCGCAAGGCATTTCTAAATTCTCTCATTTTGCAAGATCCATCAACAGCAAGGTCTCTAGCCACAAAGGTATCAATGCCAAACAACCCGATTCTTGAGCTAGAAAAAGAAGGGGCATATCATGACCCAGTTTATCAGAAAATGTAAGGGAGATCCCCATCAAGGATCAAGACCCGAGGCTAAAGATGAAGTATCAAGAATTCTCCATCAATAGTGGGCTTGTCTACTTTAGGATAAGATTATGTATCCCTTCAAGCCAAACTCTCAAGCAGAAGATACTTTGGGAAGCCCATGAATCCCCTTTCTTAGGACATCCTAGTTATGCCAAGACCCTTAACACGGTCAGAAAGAGCTATTTTTGGGAAAGACTCAAGGGAGACGTACTCAAATATGTCACGGAATGTTTGTCTTGTCAACACATTAAGGTAGAGCATGTTAAAATGCCTGGGAAATTGCAAGCACTTGGCATTCCACAAATGAGATGGGAGTTCATTAGTATGGACTTCATTGTTGTCTTACCCCAAGTTCAGGGAGGATATAACTCTATTATGGTTGTAGTAGATATGCTCACCAAGGTCGCACATCTCATCCCTGTCAAGATGAACTATAAAGCCTTAGACATTGCAAGATTATTCATCAAGGAAATATTCAAACTTCATGGGTTACCTCGAAGAATCATTAGTGATCGTGACTTTCTTTTCACATCACACTTCTGGAGGGCTATCTTTGAGGCCATTGGAACTCAACTCTGTTTCAATACAGCTTACCATCCCCAAACTAATGGTCAAACAAAACGAGTCAATCAAGTCATTGAAGATATGCTTAGGGCATACTGCTGTCGCGAACCCAAAAGTGGATTTAATACTTACCACTGGTTGAGTTTGCCTACAATGCTTCTTACCAACGGAGAATTCAGATGACCCCTTTCCAAGCATTGTATGGGCATGATTGTTGTACCCCTTTGAACTTCTCAGATCCAACTTTGAGGGTAGAAGCTTCAAGACAGATGCTGGAAGACATGGATGATCAAATCAAATCAATAAGACAAGACATTCAAGCTGCCAAGGATAGACAGAAGGCCTACGCTAACTCAAAATGACAAGACAGATCCTTCATCGAAGGTGATATGGTCTTCATCCATGTACTCCCTAAAAAGAGTTCACTGTCCTTGGGAAAGTACAAGAAGCTAAGTCCGAGGTATTGTGGACCTTATAAGATCATCAAGTGCCTAGGGCCTAATGCTTACAAACTATAGTTGCCCACAACTCTAAAGATTCATAATGTATTCCACGTTAGCCTATTGAAAAAGTATCTACCTAATCTGAATCATGTACTTGACGATCAGCAAATTGTAATGCCTAGCCAAGGAGTCCTTGAGCTATGACCTGATAGAATCCTAGATATTAGGGAGAGGCATTTGAGATCAAGGACCTTGAGAGAATACCTCATCCAGTGGAAAGATTATCCAGAAGAGGATGCCACCTGCATGGACGAAAATACTCTCAACCAACAATACCCCCAGGTCTTCTCGAGATAAGGAAGAGAGAGGGAGTAAAGAGAAGGAGAGGGACATGCAGCCCGCCAAGTGGACGGGTGGCGGCCGTTAGACGGCAGTCTCCCCCCCCCCATATACCACCCCTCCCCATTATAAAGGGGAGGCCCCCCCTCATCGTCTTCACCAGCCCCCCCCCTCGTCGTCTTCACCAGCCCCCCCTCCCCGTGATCAGAAAACACCGCCCCGCCTGCTCTGACGACGGAGAGAGAGAGAGAGAGAGAGAGAGAGAGAGAGAGAGAGAGAGAGAGAGAGAGAGAGAGAGAGAGAGAGAGAGAGAGAGAGAGAGAGAGAGAGAGAGAGGAAGCTTTTGGAGGATTCTTCTTTTCCCCCCTTAAAGAGAGGTCATACGCCCCCTCTAATATTTTTGAAAATACACCCCCTTTCATCATCTTTTCTCCACTCAAGGAGAGGCTGCAAGAATTTACTTAAAGTTGCATAGGAGAGTGCAAGAATTCTATCTCTCGTACGTGCATCTTCGAGTATGGCCCCAAAGTGTAGATCTACAAGGATAGTCGAAAACCTCGCAAGAGTGGATGGCGGCTTGAATCAAGATGGTACCGCAACCACGAATGGTCTATCATCAGGCGTAAATACCATTGGAAATAAGACATCACTCCAAACCCATGTTGCTCTATTATTAAATCATAGATTATAATTATCATGGTGAAAATCATATTCACGTGCATCACATTGATTGTGCGATTGATGGGTAATTGCCTTGGTATGAATTTAGTTGTGATGTTTGTAACAAACAAGATAAATTTTGTTGTAAGATGACATCATAATAGGTGAAATTGATTAGGTAATTATATCGTAAATTATCCCAAAAAATGTCTTACATGAATTCTTGCATAAAGTGCATTGCTCCTGGCACAAGTTCCTGCAAAATACATTTCAGAGGACATCGAAAGAAGCAAAGTGCATCTGCATATCGCAAGAGGGATTCTAAGGTACATGTAATAAACTGCAGAAAAGATTAAAGTGCAGCTAGACTAATACAATAATCACATAAAGTTATAAAGATCAGATCATTCAAGAAGGTTATAGATCGTGTAAATAATTACATAGAGTATAATGTTAAGATTGCATGCAGAGAAAATACCCTTCGCATGTGTGGCATAAAATATCGTATGGATTATATCAAAATTGTAAGCATTGAAATGAAGTCATGGCATTACGTTGCATGCATTAAAGTTGTTGGGAAAATTCAACGTTATTTGTGATTTACCAAATGGGACTGAGATCCATGAGTCCCATGTCAAAGTCGCTGGCGACTTCAAGAGGGGTAAGTAAAAGCTTCGTGCATGTGAGCATTATTAAGAGGGCTTAAGAAGATTATACTTAAGATGGAGTAGGAATTGTTCTAAACAAAACCATCTTGACCAACCAAGGTCAAGGGGATAGACAATCTTGATCAATTAAGATCAAAGATAAAGGTACATAGGTGCTTCAAGGGATCTAGGAGATAACCAATAAGTTGACCAACCGAGGACGACAGGGTTGTCCATGATCTATTTTACAAGGAGACCTAAGGTAAGGATAATTAGGGTCGGTAGGGTACAAACCCTAACCCAAAGAAAAAGGGAAAATAAGAAACCTAGCTTCCCAAGCCCCTGGAATCTTGTCAAGTCACGAACGATCCAGGACCGAATGCTGGGAGCATTCAGGAAGAAGGAATCGCACCTTAGCAGTTGGTCGTACGAACGACCATAGAAATGATCGTGGTTGTACACTTAGGTACATTGTTTGAACTTCTTTGCTCAAGGAACTAATTCAAGGCCAAACACTTAATGCTTTAGGTTAATAGTCTAGAGGGAGAGGTAGTTTCAGTTACATCAGACTGTCTACCTAGCCCTATCCAAGGGGGTTGTTAGCTGTGCCGGGTATATGGACCGAACCCGCTGCGAGAGGTCTCTTCGTGGGTGCTGCTTGGAGCGGGAGGATGCTTGGATGCCAAGGGAGGCTCTGGCCATAAATTCCTTGCCTCTGAATCCCACACAAGAGGTCAACGTGACTCGAGATGGGATCTCAAGGTCCGTGTGCTAGTCTACGGGCGAAACTTGGAGCAGCAATCCTGTTGATTGCTGGGATAGCCTTCGGACATGATACTTGATGTATTCCAGGAGTATGATAAATAAAGATCATATATTTGAAAAAGAAACTTGCTTGACATTGTTTTTGTGCCAGTGCCTAAGTTGCGTGAAGAAATCTGTGTTTAAATTGATTAATTAAGGAAGCTGCTTTTGCATGTCAAACATAATGTGGTAGGTAATTAGATAAGCAAGCAATCCGAGGAAAGTGCGGTGGACGTGACTTGGGTTCGTCCTATAGAAGGGTGGTTCTGGTTAGCTGGGAACTTTTCTCAAAAGACGTGAAAATGATACGATGAAGACCTAGAGTCAGTAGAGTTAGAATCCCGATCTATGTTGTTTTAGGGGAGCGGAATGGGACTATGCCTTATGGGCAGAGAGGTTGAGCTTCGCATCCCTCTCGTTTCCCATTCTCCATGAACCAAGTGCAGCATAAATCCGCTTCGACTCTGTTGTTCCTATGTAAAGTGGTTCATCTGGGCTCGACACTAGCTACTCCCTAGAGACTTGGCTAATAGGAAAGAAACCCTGACTTCAGGTCAATCCTAAGTGGGAATGATCGGATACTTCCGCTTCGGGGCAGACTCGGGAAGGCCTAGATCGCAAACCCTGTAACATTCCTTGCGAGTGCCAGGTGACACTTTCTGGACTCTCTTCTCGATGGGTTGCTAAGACATGTCCCACAAGTGGACAAATGGACACGTTACAAGAAGATATTTGCCTTTAGCTTATCGCACCCAGAAGATGAATGAGCTCTTTAATTTGAAGCAAATGGGACTGACTCTCGAAGCATATTACTCCAAGTTTGTTTCACTTCTTAAGTATGCACCCCCCATGGATACTACTCAACAAATGTCTAAGTTCTATAATGGGCTGAATTCTCCTCTAAACACTCGTTTGGAATCAATGCACCCACTAGACCTCCAAGATGCTTTGATTCCAGTTGCTCCTATTGTGTGAGAAGTACAATTAAAGCCTAACAATAATAAGTTTTAGAGCTACAATAACTAGAACAAACGAGGATTCAAAGGTCAAGCAAAAAGAACCCAAGGCCAATTCTACCAAGGTTAGAAGAAAAAGGCAAAATTCAATGCAATTGGACATTTTGTTCCTACCCAGGGAAACAAGGATGGTCTTAGGTGCTTTCATTGTAATGAGCTAGGACATTTCATGAGAGATTTTGGTGGAAACCATTGCCAAGGCCAATTTTGAGATCAAGCTTGTTCATGCATATGGCAGTACGGAAGACATCCCATGATTCAAGCAAGGTGCCAAGCAGAAACAACGGGTGCAAGTTGTCTTTGAACTCAATACCTTGTGATAATAGATTCTTCATGATAGCATGAAACTGACTGAAATGAGATAATAGGGATGTCGCCTCCTTCATGCGAAGGTCCATTAACTGCTTCAGCCAATACGTCTATGACGCAAGACTCTGCTGCACATAAAGCTCCTGAATTTTCTCCCATAAATCTCATGCACTCTGATTCTCATCTTCAACAACATTATGATGGACCTCTTCTGAGAGTGACAAGATAATGGTAGACTTGCGTAGCTCATCAACTTCCATCCAAACATCATCATCCATATCATTGGGTTTAACACCCTTGAAACGCAAGGGTTTAATTTGCAACTTTTGCACCAAAAACAGTCATATCTAAGACTTCCAATACCCATAGTTGGTACCATCCAACTTGGCAATGTTAAAGAGAGCTGTGTCTTTTAGATGACCAGCCATACTGTCCCAAATGAAGGCAAAAATGTAAAATTACAGGTGGCTGTAATTACTAGAAAATGTACTAAAACAACTGCTAAAACTGGCTAAAAGAGTGGATATCACCAAGAGAACCACACGTGCACCAAATATGACCAAGATAACATCAAACAATAAGCATTACCCTCATAGAAGTGCTCGAAATCGACAGATTTCAGCTTTTGCTAGAATAAATGATAGCAGTGTATAAAATTGTCCCAAAGTGAAGCAATCACTGATAGCAGTGTGCAGTGGCGGGTACTGTCAGTGTAGTAAAGTGTAGTAATACAACACGGGCGGCTAGGTGGAGGCGTCTTTACCCCCAACAAGAACAAGGGTATATCTGGCCAAGTAGTTCACCATGGGAAGCCCCAGTATTATTCCAAAAGAAGAAAGATGAAACTTTCCATCTTTATATTGACTACCAAGGGCTAAACCAGGTAACAGTAAAGAATAAGTATCCAATTGTGAGGATAAATAAGCTTCTTGATTGTCTACAAGGAGCAAGGATATTTTCTAAGATCAATCTTCGATCAGGATATTCCAAAGACCGCCTTCAACACAAGATACGATCATTTCGAATTCATCGTGATGTCATTTGGGCTGACAAACGCTCCAGCTACCTTCAATAGGTTAATGCAGGACATTTTCAGACCTCATCTCAATGACTTTCTTCTTGTATTCTTTGATGACGTCCTAACGTATTCTAAGGAGGAAGAAGATCATGAAACACATCTTCACATTGTCTTGGAGACAATGAGGACACACAAGTTGTATGCCAAGAAGAAGAAGTGTGCCTTCTTCAAAATGAATATTGAATACTTGGGATTCATAATGTCTACTAAATGTATATCAATAGATCCTACCACTATTGACCACACAAAATTATCAACTACAACATACCAATATACGGCTCTAATCATAGCATAGTCAAATTTAAACAACTTATAGCAAACCAAGCCCAAAGGCCAACAGCATCAATTATAAAGTAAAGAAAGGTCACCAATGACAAGTATAATTAGCTAAATTAAAACAATGTTTCCATCAAAGTTCTCTCTATAGCCTCACTAGCAACGATCAGATGCAGTTCAAGCATATCACAAAAAGAACACAAGCAACGGTGAAGCCCAAACGACAAGCAAGTCATCATCCATCCAGAGCAAATGCAACCAAGCACTAACCCATAAACAGACCTTGCAATAGGAAAACCAGAAAACCCAGTAAGGGCAATGCTCAGTGGGATGACGAATCAACCTAGAAACTGATAAATTATGATAAAAAGCGACCGATACATAATGGAATATGTTTGTGGAACATCCACAGGTTTCTTATTGACGAGGGCTTATAGTGCGCTGAGGGATATGGTGGTGAATGTAGCCAGCGGCCGCGGCGCAGCAGCATATTGAGCGAAGGATGCCAATCAGGATGCGCCCTCGTGATCGACCTCGGGACGAAGTGATTGTAGTGAACTGATCATCCGGCAGTCTAGCAATCTTCTTCTCATGTACGTCAATATTAGAAGGATAGACGATGTTTTTGGGCGATTTCTGACTATAAGAATAAGCCCGGCTTTGCTCTGGTTTGATAAGCTCGTGATGCAGCAGCTGCACCCGGCGCGCCCTGTTGATAGCAGAATATGGTGGGTGCGCCTGCTTCATCGGAGTACTGCAGCAAATACAAGCTGGATTTGATGTCCGGTAATTCTGGGTCAGCCTCTGCTGCTCTCGATCACGATCACGATGATCTGATGCCATAATGCTTTGCAGTTTTTGATACCTTACGTCCAGATCATCCACACTGGGATGACACACTGTCGCGCACACTCGGTTTTATAAAGAAGAGAAGAGTTGACCTTGGGCACATGGGTCAACCCTTTGGCCACGAACCCCATGTGAGGGGCGTTGACCATGTCGATGGAACAGTTGTCGGGTGACGGATCATTGCCAGCGCGCTGCGCCATCACCCCCACGGGTACTGCATGAAGGACGATACATCTCCTCGGAGGAGGCGCTCAGGCCCCTTAATTTTTCGAAGGACCTTTCCTGGGAGGAGGAGTTCTCTCACATGAATTAATTAATGGCTTGCAAGGAAAAGAAATAGGTCGTTTCATGACTCTACCCCTTCTCTTTGCACCACTTGTTTTCAATCGAGTTACTTTTCTTTGAAATGAATGGATGAGAGCTGTGGTCCAAAGGTGATGGCCTAGGCTCTTAACATTTGGGGTCATAGACTCATAAGCCTAAAGCAGTGACTTGAAGTCTCACTAGGTACATCACCTCATGGACACCTACATTGTTTACATGGTGTGCTCGTGTAAGTCCAAGTTCCTACCCACTTGAACACTCCATTGGTCCTCCTTGTTGGTAGGCCCAAAGCTATTACTATAGGAGAAGCCTAAAGCTAGTATTGTGATATTATAAGAGAGGGTTGCTAGAATTTTTTAATGCTAGAATATGTAAAGGCATAGAAGCTAGTAGCATTACCCTATCAATGGAAGGACCAAGCCGTAGCCCAAAAAGAGGTGCTCTTGCTTGGTGTCATACAAGATGGAGAGCTGAAGGTCACAAAATAGGTGCTCCACCACCTCTTCACATATAACAAGGCCACAACCAACCAGCTCAAGATTTCCAAGTGGTTTATGGAATACATCATGAAAGAGAATACTATAAATCAGAACCTAAATGCATTATGGTTGTGGAATGCATAACTAAGTCTCTTGGTCTATAAGTGAGATACAACCTCCAAACTGAACCATATGGAGGAAAAGAACACCATCATAAATTATGGTGGTGCCTTGTCTCATCATATAGTAATCCATCTTGGCATAGGAGCCAACACAGTATCTTACCTATCAACCAAAGTAGAAGGACAAGAAATGGAATTAGAAGACCAATCAAAGAGATGAAAATGCCACAAGAAAGGAGACGAGGGCAAAGAAGATAGAAGACTAGTAAATAGAATCTCGAAACTATCTAAACTAGAATTTGAAGTGGAAAGCTGAAAAAGAGCAACTTTCAAGATAGGAGAAAGAAGATTATGTAAGGGTCGTCAAGGAGTCTATTGAATCCTTGATACATTAGTAGATAGGTGAAATCTTGGATGAAAGAGGGGAGAGTAGCTCTAGGAAAAGTAAGGAAAAAGCAGGGAAAGGGCCTATTACTACAACTCTCGGCTTGACATATAGAAGGAGATGGAGCAAATGCAAGCCCACATGAGGCAAATTGAGCACTTGCAAGCTTAGATTTCTAAGCTTGCAAAGTGCCAAAATGTTCACAAGAGACCATTAATAAAACATATAAAGAAAAGCAGTATCAAGTTGAGTCCACTAAGAGCAATCACTACCATCTAAAGCACAAGGGATTCACTAGTAGTAATAAGGAGACGTCATCTGCGAGCAAGAAATATATGAAAATACCCCTTATCTACCCCCTATTTATGGGACCTTACCTTATAAAATGTACCTTCCTTCCCTTAAATAACCCCCTCCCTTACACTCACGTGGTACCATACGATAAACCCTAGAGGACCCCCCGAGATCTAGAGTAGCATGGAAATGTGGGTAAACTAGAGCCCTTCGAGAACATGGGTAAGGAGCTTAAAAGAGGAAAAGCTGATGCACTCAAGAGAAGCAAGAGTTATAGAAGAAGCTAGAAGAGACAGATGATCACTCACTACCATCCAGAGCAGCATGGAAATGTGGGTAGACTAGAGCCCTTGGAGAAGATGAGGAAGGAGCTTACGAGAGGCAAAGCTGAAGCACTCAAGAGAAGCAAGAGTTGTAGAAGAAGCTAGAAGAGACAGAAGAGGCTTTTAAGAACTTCATCATTCAAGTAGAGAAGCAAGCTTCAAAGTCCCAGACAAAGTTGGAAGATAAGGAAATTGCAATTTAGGGAAAGGAGAATAAACTAAACAAAAAGGAACCAATCTAATGAGAAGAATTTTAGAAGACACTACAAAAGAAGAAGAACTCTCTACATGTAGAATTCCAAAGGGAATTATAGGAAAAAGAGAGTTCCTTGAGGGAAGAATTTCAAAAATAACTGCAAGAAAATGAGAAATCTCTACGGGATGAAATCCAAGAGACCAACAGAAAAGATTTAGCACTGATAAAAGTGCTACAAAAGGAATTAGAGGGGAAGAAGTGTGTCATATGCGAAACCATCCTTGAGCTTCAAAAAGCAAGGATAGACCTAATGGAATACAAAATGGACAATGATATATTGAGCAAGAAAATAGTTAAATTGAACCACTTGTTGACACAAAATAGCCTTGAGCTTTCTCAATAGAAGGCTAAAGTGCATCATAAGGAGAGAGACAATGAGCAACACCTATAAGAGAGATAACAATGGAAGATCACATTTGATACCCTTGAGTAAATATTAATTAACCAACTAGCCCAAGTTGTGAATGTTGTGGAATGGAAAGCACAATGACTGTGTGGGGAGACTCTCTTAAAGCTATCCAACAATTTAGGCATTACTTTGTATAGGGAATCTTGATACAAGATTCAATTTGACATTTATAAGTACACCCTCACTAAATAGTAGGAAATCTACAAAGATGTGTTCCTCAAAGCTTGCACACCCCAAATAAAAGATCCTAACGAGGTCAAAGCATGTCTTAAAACCGGGCATAACATCTTAAATAGCATGGAAAAGATCAAGAAAGTCTGTTTAATAACTATTGAGCTAGCCAAGGATGACCTCATATAACACATATAGGAGAAAGGGTATGAGGATTTTCAATTAGCAGCAGTGGGACTTCTAGAAGATGAGTTTTCTTCTCTTCGGTCCCTTGTTGCTTTGGAATCACCTACTATGATGACACCATTAATAGATCTTCCTAATCTACCACCTTTTGATGACTTCATATTAGGACCCACTATAGAGTAGATTGTTGAATAAAAGAAGGCCTATGATACTATAGTGGAAGAGCTTAAGGCACAATCCCAAAAGATGTCATATCACCCCCATTGCACATGAGCTCATGGAAAATGAAGAGGAGGAAAATACTCAAGAGAAGCTAGAGGAGAAACTTTAAAAGTATAGGGCACATGAAGAATCAAGTGAGGTAGTAAATTTTTATTTTAGTATCAATGAGACTGATAAGTTTAAGGAGCCCCTACCCCTAGAAAAAGTTAAGTACTTATCTGAGTGGTCAAAAGTATAGTAGAGAAGTGGACCCACCAAGTGGACAATGATGCTTTTAAAGCATCCTGCCAAATTGAGGGGTACAAGTAGATATTTCACTATGAATCCTCAAGAAGCCTAGCCAAGATGGCTAGAATGAAAAGTGCCCACTCCTAGAGTAGGACAAAGCAGCATGGGAGACATTTATCACTCCATTGAGATTGAACAAACAAATCTACTTCTATGTCCTTATCCTTGTTGAATGGCAAAATGAGTGTGACAAAAAGGAGCATGGGAGATACAACTTCCCAAAGATTCTAAATATAAGGATCCTTGAGAAGAAGAAGATCTACCTATTCCAGCCCTTCGCTCTAATTCCCTTTTTCATACATTTTGTAAAGAAATTCACTATTAACAGTATTTTGTGAAGGCTAAAGTCAAAGAAGGTGAAAGCAAAGTCAAAGCACAAGTGCTGGATTTATTTGATAGTGGATTATTATTTTTTGGGCACTTCAATGATTATTTTTGGACACTTATGTATTATTGTTGTACTCACGGACATCACATTATTATGGGAAACAAAAGGATCAATCCAAGGTTATGAGTTTCAAGGACCTAGATGAAATATTATTAACTTCACTCACTTGTGCACATATTCATGCTGACATTAGAATTCCAATTGTTGAGGTTTAGAAGCCCTTAGAAATGCCTTTGACATGGTCAAGAAGGGTCACAATTTTTTTGGTGTTATATCCAATAGTCATGGGAGAAGTCATGAAGAAAATGACCAAGGTAGAGTAAGAGCAACATCACTTGATTCCTGTGTTCCACCATGAGCAATGCATGGCAAGTAAGGAATACATTGCAGCATTAGCCATGAAATCCAAAGGTCAAAGTGAGTTTGAAAGGAAATGGTATTCCAAAGAAAATGGTATTCTACTTGAGATTTAGCTACAAGGTATGGCAACCATCTAATGACTATTGCTAAGCAGAGAAATGTACTTTGGACTTCCATACACGATCTGACATATATAGCATCTACATCTTTGAGAGTTCTTGCTTGCAATGCTCCATGGTGTCAACATTTCTAAACTTGATAAACTAGATCCTTTATGTGACAAACTCCTTTCAGAGAAAGAGCTACATATTGCAAGTTGATTGGGAAAAAGCAACATGATGATTGATGTCGTTAGATATATTTCTTACCTTACACATGACCCACAACTTCTTGTGGCCATGGTGAATTACACTACAATCCCAATTTATTTGATTGGTTTACCCCAAGGATGAATGTCATAACACATCATCTTTCCTTTGCTTATAATACCACACAAAATGACTCTTCATCCCATGATGTGAAGCATAGTGATGTACATAAAACTTCTAATAACACTGACATACCCCAAGATGCTCCAAAAGAGGCTTCTCACACTCACCTCAAGAGTAGCCCTACTAAACCTAACCCACCTTCAGGTCTCTAGCCTTTACTTGTTTGTCTACCACTCACCATCTTAGCTATTCATTTGGACAAGAAATTCAATTCCTTGAAATAGAATGGCTATTTCAATTTGATGCCTTGTTCACTACTTATGCCAATATTTTTGCAATGATTGATTTAGGCATTGCTGATGATGTGGTGATACAAGTTGCTTCCAAATGGCATCCCACTTGGGAAGAGAGTGGAAACCTCTATCACAAAAGTCTATTAGTTCAAGCAAACTATGCTAAGCCCTTCCTTAGAAGCAATTGTAGTCATACCAACTTATTCCCTCTTATGCTTCTATGACCAAACTCAAAGACTAGTCTCAACACTTGATGAACTTGGGTAGAAAGGCTATTCCTCAAGTCCATTCTTGCAAGAATGGTTTTCTCATTAGCTTGAGATTGCTTGTGATGGCAGTCATCTTATGACAATGGCTGAGCAACGTCATATAGTTAATATGATTTAGTATGATCCAACCTAGTACAAGTCTGCTTTCTTGCATTATATCATCTTGGCTCAGCATCTCAACTTGCCACAAAAGTTGAAATACCACCCATTGCTTGATAAGATTCTGACTAAATCGGAGTTGCACATTGCTAGTTGCTTTGTAGAACCATCCTTGCTTGACGATCTAATTACTTATATTTGTGGACTAGCTACAAAATCAACTAACTTGGATGCTTTTGCTAAGATGGAGTACAATCCAAATTTCTATGATTGGTGGATCTCAAAAACTACAAAATACTGACCCTTGTATATAATTAACATTTTTTCCTTGTATATATTTTTCTTTTGTTGCATTGACAAGAGCCAAAGACCCTCTGACTTTTGAAACAATGCTACATTTTATGTGATGGTATGATCAAGGTATAAGATCCCAACTTTGGTCAAGGTATAATGGTTAGATGCAAAAAAAAGGCAATTATTTATATCTTTTGGCTTTGCATCTACTACATGGTAATCTCACATTTTCACCAAGTGAATGGAGGAAAACCATATGTGGCAAAGCAAAGGCCTACACATTCAAGGCTTGATAACAACATCATGGATAATAGAAGATGTTTGTAGCTTCAAGGCTATGGCCTCATGAAGACACCATCATTGGCAATGGCACCTTCCTTGCATATCCTAAGCTGTAAAAACATTAATGACAACAAGATCCTCTTAGAGCCTCAATGACACAACAAAGATAATAGAGAACTATCCTCAATGGTGTCTCAATTTCTTCAATGACAATATTCCTTGACTTCAACTTTCAATGGTCATCTAGTTCTAAAGGAAGAGTTGCAAATTACTTCACCAGTAGACACAAATCTTCAACACATGCATATTCTTCAACAACAACAAGGAATTGTGCTTCATAATTCTCAACTTAGTCTTCAATCTTCATGGATAAACTCCAGTATACAACTCTATGCTTTGAGCTAGGAAAGGATTGAAAAAAAAAGAGAGAAAATAAGAAAAGAAAAAAAGAAAGAAAGAAAAAGAAAAAGGAAAGAAAAGAGAGAAACTACTCCATGATTAGTTAGGTACACTCACATTTCACTATATCCAGGGGTCCTCAAGTTAGGTGCACCTAGTGGCTTCAATTGGCTGGCTTCGTCTCTAACCCCCTAGCCCCTTTTCCATTTTTTCTCACATTTACCTATGGAACATCAAGTAAGACATCCCTAAAGAGTCTCAGCTCGCCTTGGTTAGAGACCTATCTCCCTAAGTCATTTGCACTTTTTCCATTCCACTTCATTTATCCTACTACTACTCACTCAACTTCAAAGCAAGAAGGAAAAGTTACTTTACATTAAAAGGGACTAGTTTCATCCACTCCCTTTGTGTTGATTTTGTAGAGAACCATGTGCTTAAGCATAAACCCTAATTCACAGTAGTGGAACCCTTAAATGCAAGAGGGGTGCAAACCCAAACCCTAAAACGATGTGTCATCTTAGAGAGGTGACCTAACCCTAACCCTAACCATAACCGTAAATTGTATCTATATAAGGGTGGGAGGTCTTAGTTATAATAACCCTTTAGTGCATCCATGTTGCGAAAGCTCTATCAATGCAACTATTGAAACTTTCTATTCTCTTCTTCTATTCTTCCATCTTGCCCACATTGTGTTGAGAGTGAATGAGAGTGAGTGAGTGAGAGGCGTGTTGAGTGAGGGACTAAGGGAAGGTGAAGCTCTTCATCATCTTCTTGCTTTTCTCTTCTTCTCTACTAGCTTTTCCACTTATTAGTGTGCTTGTGGTGGATACAAAGAAGCGATGGTATTGGATCATGTTGATCGTGGTTGTGGAACCATCTTCGAGCCTTCAAGATCTTAGACTACATCACATGAAGGTAAGTTAGTGATTTCACTACACCTCAAAGCTAGTCTTGTGTTCTTGCTTTCTTGGTTTGGAGAGAAGGATACTTGGTTAGTTAGAGCAGAGTGTTGAGAGACAAGGTGAGAGATTGTTGTCACCAAAGTGAGTTGCAATTGTTAGTGTGTTTGACTCAACATTCACCAACTACATGCATCTATTCTTCATCATGACATGCAATTATATCCACCTCCTTATCATCTTACTTCAACAACCCATCATACCCTACGAGAAAAGGGTGCCACAACTCTTCTTTGTTGTAAATGTTGGAATCAATCTCATGGCTATGATATGGCTCCACCTTTGAGCATTATTGCTACCTACATATTATATTGAGTTATTGATAGATATGGTTGACAATGGGTTTTCTCTATGCACATATCCACTCTATTTAGAGTCACACTTACTATGCAGTTCACTAAAATAGTATATGCTCAATAAAGGATGCCTCCAACATGCACTCAAGCCAGTCCCTAAGTATTGGAAATGTATGCCAAAATTATTCAAAAACAAGAAGAGGAAAAATAAATGAAAAATGAAAAATGAAAAGAAAAAGAGAGAGGCACATCAACACACTCGCATCACCTAAGGGCTACCCTAGCTCACTCCCCATACCACAACCTGAGGGCCTATCAAGGGAAAGATATCCCAAGCTTAGTGCGCAAATCTATCACCCTAGGAATACACAACACACTAACCTCTCACAAACTAACTCTTCAACTATTTACTTGAAATTGGACGTTGCATGAGCATCTCATGTTACCAGGATATGTAGTCACATCCTTATGGAGAGCACCATGATATATACACATAGTGCATGAAGAACACCATTGACATCGGTGGTCCATACTTCCTACTTCCTATGACTTCCTCCACCTCTAACAACCACCATTTTCCTATTCACCACACATTTCATCTTATACTATCACATAAGCTTGGCCCTCTAGGATCTCTTCATCAACTAACCCAACACTTCTTGTCAACTCCTTCAGCATAAGTGCCATGATGGGACTACCACTTTGCTAGAAGGGGACACACATTAACCCGTTTAAAAAAATGAAGACATGAAGAAAGAGAAGAGCATGGAAGCCACAAATTGTTTTAAATTATTATGTTTTGAAAAAAGAAATCATTTGTTCTAAACAAGAGTCGAGCTCCCTCTCGTATAAATTGTAATTAAAATTAGTAGCACTTGATATAGGGTTATGAATCTAAATACATGCAAGGGAAGAAGATTGGTCTTTTGTCCAAAGGATGGGTAGTATGCCTGAGTCTATTGGGCAACCCTAACCCTACTTTTTTGTATAAAAAGAATGAAAAATAATGGAAAAGGCTATTCATGTGTGTGCCAACTTTTGGCTCTTACCTTTTTACTTTTGCATTGATAGAGAGAGAGAATATCATTTTGGGATCCAAATGTATGTGTTTCCCTTGTAGTAGCCTTGAGCCTCTAAGGGAGGATATGCCACCTAGAAAAATGAAAATTTTGGCTTTGAGGAGTCTTGCAACATCTGATTTTTTTTTGCATAAGGGTTTTGAGGGTTGAAAAGGATGAGATTGGACATGCAATTGGATGCAAAGTTAACATTGAAAATGAGATAGCTTCATAGGTTTGGGTTTTAGGAATCCACTAATTGGAGTAGTTTGGTAGTGCTAGTCTCAAAGCAATCGGTCAAGTGATGAGCCACTGGATTGAGAAGGGGTTGGATGAATAGTTAGCATTTTCCTCACAAAGATACCCCCTTTACTAGAAGTGCAAACAACTTGAGTGACAAGGAATTGCAAGTTAATGTGCTTATCAACATTGTTGATATTACATGCAACCTGATACTTGAAGTGGTAGCCCAAGGCAAGCCTTTTCCCACATCTTCTCAGTTTCAAAGAACATAAAAAAGAAGGGAAATGCTCTCAATTTCAACAGTAAGCAAGAGCTTGAATTTTCCCAATAGCGAGTAGGCTTAGCTAGCATAGGGATTAAGTTTAGTGTGTGTGGTGTCAAAGTGGGTTGGCCCAACTACATCCAAAGGTTACATGGAAGTGTGTTATAGTCAAAACCTTCATCAATGAGTACACTAGTAGTGACTTGCTTAGCAATGGTCAATCAGATTTGAAGAATGGCTAGAGGAATGATAGGATCATCCTTGGTGTCTAGTAAAAAGATAGAAATACCTCAAATATTAAAGAATGAGTAGGAATTTGGTGTGGGACTAAGTGAAGGAAAATTATGAAAATCAACCTTCTACTTAAGTGAAGGAAAATTATGAGCATTGATAGGACCTCACGCTCGACCACCAAGACCCATGGACCACTTATTATTCCAAGTGTTTCAAGATGAGAACTATCCCTCTCTATGAGTGTAGTGACCTTACCTTGATGCCCAATTGAGTATCCTCCTCCCTCATGCACACTGGTAACTCCACGATTCGTGATGTGAGCTCAAGCATCCTCAAGCCTCCACCCCCAAGCTCCATCCTGCATAGATGCATGTGAGACAAGAGAAGAGAAGAGAAGAGAAGAAGAAGAGAGGAGATGATGGAGAGCTCCTTCTCCAAGATCCCTCACCCTCACACACTCACTCCCTCACACTCTCACACTCCCTCTTTCAAGCACACACAAGCAAGCAAGAAGGAGAGAAGAAGGAAAGAAGAAGATTCCACTTTATCCACACACCAAAGAATGAGCTTCTCATTCATTTTTGAGTTTATATACAAAACCAACTCTAAATCCCTTTTGGGTGGTCATCCCCTTTTTTACATGGTCAGGCCCTGGCCCTCTTTCCTATTGTCCTCCTATCTTCCTAGCTTCCTTTATATCGCCCGTCTACCCTTACAATTTGCATCGAGGGAGTTTGGTGCTCTTTTACAAGGATTTTGGCTACACCTTTACATTCAAAGGTGCGCCTTCTCTTTTTTAGCACTTTTTAGGCTTTGATGGCTGTGCCTTGGACTTCTTATGTGGCCATGCCTGTGCTTTTTGTCTCTTCCAAGCCTGATTTCCTTCTAGGCTACCTCTTTCAATTCTCCCAGCTTGCGCTTTTCCACTTTTTTCACTTTTTCTTGTGTTGAGATTAACATTACTCCCCTCCTAGTCGAGTGCTAGTCCCATGGCACTGATGGGTAGTAGCTGGAAGGTGGGGCGGGCGTAGTCAGATGGCTTTTTGAGTTTGTATACAAGCCCTTGTTGAGGATTGTGTTGGATGAATTTGTCATTTGAAATTGAAGATGGTGTTTGACGGATCCCTCCCTGACACGCTGATGGTGGGTGGATCTATCCTTTGAGATTGAAGATGGTGTTGGACGAATCCTTCTTGGAGAATGGCGGATGGATGGATCTGTCCTTGAAATTGAAGATGGTGTTGGATGGATCCCTCCTCGTGCCTCCTAGGTCGATACGATGCGATCTTAACCTGCAAGACAAAGTTGTGCACTTCTTAAGGGGTATATCTACCTCTCTGTGTAATGCATGGTGTAGGTGCCAGTGGAACTAGGAGTTGGGTCTCATGCGATGTTGTCCCACACTTGAGGACCTAGTTCATGCATTGGTGTAGGTGTGGTGCACGACTTAGGGAGATAGGTCTGGAAGTCCTACCCTTGAGGTGCCCTAAGTGTGAAGTGGGGGATGGGACTAGGTAAAAAATCCTGGCTACAATGATTGTGGCACTCGAATGATTTTAGGGACTTAGCCTTTTCCTTTTCTTTCTTTTTCTTTCTTTTCTTATTTTTTTATTTTTCTTTTTTAAAATAATAAATAGACAAAGATTTAGTCCTCATCATCAGAGATATGAGAGGGAGGGTTTGGAGGCTTAAAGGATTTGCTAAGAATTTGTCTACTTTGGATGTATCCTTTTATACCTAGTCGAGCATTAACAGGAGTGGTGGATAGGAAGGGATGGTTACAGCTAGTGAAATTACTGTTGCTCATATCCTCTAAGAGGACTATGAAAAAAGAGGGTAGGAGGGGAGCGAGAATCGTTAGCCTAGCCACTGCACATCTATTTATGCCGGCATTGAGATAAAAAAAAGAGTGGTGGGAGGTGGCGCTCCTGTGATGACGTAGGCTCATGTCTAAGTAGTACCCTAAGCAATCTCAGATACTTACAAGTAGTAATAAAGGCAAGATTTGGGCAAAAAATAAACTCGTTGAGAAAATAGGTGATTGAGTCATATAGATTGGTTTTGGAGAAGGTTAGGGTGTCCTCCGGGGCCTGGTGGCATTTACGTTATACATCTTTAGAAAATCATATCTGCCATGGATGTCAGGGTTGAAATCCACCCCTACCCTTCTTGGAAATGGCATATGTATGGGATCATCTCTCTTGAAGGGTAGTGTGTTGCAAAGTGACATTCAGGCATCTATGTTGTTGTCCTAGATTCTCCTTCCCCACTTTGGTCTGGGACTCGTAGCCTTGGACTACTCGGGGCACCTCTATAACTTTGCCTTCCCAATATTTGGGTGCCTCCATTTTCCATCGTGTTGGGTTCTTCTCTCTCTCCTAATGCCACATATTGCTGAGCCTTCCCCCCACGATTATTACCTCCGCCACCACTTTGGTCGATATCACTCTGCATAAGGTGGAGGGGATTTTGAAGGTGAAGTCAAAGGGTTGGTGGGCATTTTCTTTTTGCTCCCACACTATGAGTCTCGCATTCCAATCCACTGGGAAGCAATCCGCTCATGGTGGAATGGGTGCTTGAGTGGCCATTATTGGTTGGGCTCTTAATCTTCTCCTTGCCTACTCCAACATCCTCACCCTTTTTCTCTTGAGTTTTGCTCTTCGCTCAGTAGTGGGGTCCACTTCTTGCTGCATCTCTAGTTGTGGAGAGGGAGGTTGCAATCCCAGTTACTCTTCAAACTCTATCCTGGCTTCCAGAAGTGGCCTTTGCCTTTCATCTTCATTCCTAGGCTCTTGTGGTTCTTTTTCCTTGAAGGCTAGTAGGTCCACCTCTTCGACTGTTAGCCTTGCCCTTAGCAAGTAATCCCTTTGCTCTTCTCGGCTTAGGCTGGTCCCTTCTTCATGTGGTTGAGTGCACATCCCATACCTTATTGCTCTATTGGCGATCTCTAGTTTCTTCTTTAGGGATTCAACGACCTCCTCCTCTTTTGACTTTGTGACATCCATTATAGTGTTGAGGAAGGCACATTGTTGGGATTCTAGTATTGTTTAAGAGGCCTCTGCTCTACTCTTCGCTAACACTCTATCTCCTTCTGCAAGGGCCAAGTGGCTCACTAGGGTTCTTATGCGTCCTTCATTCCTACCTGCCCATTTGTCTACTCTTCTTTTCATCCCTTCCAAGCTTTCATTATGTCCTTGGGCTAAGGTCCTTATTCTCCACTCATGCTCTTCAATTTCTCTTTCTAGCCTTTTTTGCTCTTCTAGCTCCACTTCCACTATTTTCTCTAGTTGGGCTATGGTTTCCTAGTATCCTTGGGCACTCTCTTCTCCTCTGACTGCAAGCTCCTCCATGGTGTCTTGGACCCTCTTCATCTATCCTTGCATCTCTTCTTACTGTAGGATTAGGGGCTTGTACTCCCTTTGAAGCCCCATTAGCTCTTGATTTTCATCTTCCAACTTTCTTCGCTAGATGTCCTCTTCTCCTTCTTTAGCCTTGATTGCTACTTTTAGCTTGCTTATTTCTTTCTCTGATAGCTTGCCACTTGGTGCCTCTTCTCTAGCTAGAAGGTTGCCATGGCCTCCTTTTCAGCCTCCATCTATGCTTTATTTTCTTCTTTGGCCCTTTCCAGTTGACTGGAGCTCCTGTATATATTTGTCGTAGTTTATAGACAATGGCAGTGCGGTGGGGGTCATGGGCATAGATGCTTCTATTTTTGGCCTTTTGGAGTCCTTTCTAGACTTCGCATCCACATCTATCAGTCTTTTTGCTCCAGTCACCACTGGAGGTCCTCCTCTTGCACCTTGAGTTGTCTCTTTATTAACCATGAACTCCACCCAAGCCACAGGGTTGCTAGCATCCACCGTGGTAGAAAAGCCTTCGGTGGGTGCAAAGGCTAGAGTGGTGGGCACTAGGATGGGTGGGATGGGGTGGATTAGACCCTTGCCCTTGCCCTCGACCACTGGAGGTGGTATGTTCTTGAGTTCTTAGGAGCTTGTGCCAAGGCATTCCTCTTTGTGGTGGGGGCTCATGGTTGCCAGCTCTTCTTCCCTTGAAGGTTGCTCCACTGAGAGGTGGATGGCGAGGCTTATGTCTTCTTCTTCCTTCCTTCTCAACTCCTTGGTCTCTTGCTCTACTTTCCTCCTCCTTTTCTCCTCCGCTTTCTTGGATTCCTCCTTTAATTTTTTTGTCTTCTCCTTTTCCCTTTTCTTTCTCCGTTCTCTTTGGCACTTTTGGACTCACTTTGTGCTCTTAGCAGATCCACTTCTACTTTCTTCCTACTCTCTTCCTTGGTCTTCTTTTGATGCCAGGAGGTATACTCCACGGTGGATTCCGTTAGGTTTTGCAGTGGATTTCGTAAAATTATATTTATTTGTTGGGGCTCATACACAACGTGGATTCTTTGTGTGAAAAGTTGACGGAGATGCCTGTCCTTTTTGGGCGTCACATTAATTTAATGTGCAAGTGGGTGATTCCATAGCGGGTGATTCTGTAAAATACATATTTAAATTAATGGATGTTTATGAGTTTAGAGTGCGTACTCATATTAAATTAAGGTTAGGACAGAGTTCCAACCTATTTATTTATTTTGTAGCTAAAGTCTACTAGGTATTCACTTTTGCCGATTTAATTTCATTATTTTTTAACTATTGTGAATGCTTCAATTGATGTGTAGAGCAGGCGGTGGTGGCATTGGGAAGCACTGGGCGATAGTGTGTATTCAAGTTATTTAGAAGAAATTATCATTTTTGATGGGCGCGCATCTTAGGCGTGGTGCCAATATTTATTTTGACACGCGTATTTATTGAAGCACTTGACATATATTTATTATTTTGTATGCGCATGGGTGCACCATTTAAATATTCATTATTAGTCATTATATTTGGGCACATCCCGACTCTTGGGGTGCCCAGCCGCTTTATTCTTTATTTGGACAAAAGCAAACACAAAAGCTAAAGCATGCTAATTGTAAATTTGGGCTATTTTTTAGCTTGGAGATGAATAAAATATTAAATACATGCTTTGTGGAGCTCTCACACAAGGCATGGGGGGAGATTGTACCCAATTGGTCTCTTTTCTTCATGTCTTCCACCTGTAGCCAATGTCTTTGTTGATGTTTCAATTGTCTTCCTCACGAAGCCGTTTAGCTTCACTTCATTGAGGGACTTGGCAACGATGCTTTCCAGCATTGGCACATTGATTCAGCTCATCAATACATTGTACTTTTGGCTGCAGAACAAGGCATATACCATTTTGGCTTGTAACTGGACATTTGGATCAGGGATATCTGCCAAGTTGATGCCATCCTTAGTGTGGACCAAGACTTTGTCCATTCCAAGCATGCTATATACATCCCTTTTTGGTCGTCTTTCCACCTTGTTGGCTAGGCCCAATGCCCTCTCCACCAACCCTAGGTTTAGCGACGAGCATCTTATCCTTTGGCACATTGTTACAATGCCATAGTTCTTGTTGAAGGTCTAGAGGAACTCCATGCACTTCTCATGGTCCATGGCTTGGCCGACTAGGTACTTCTACATATTGCATTGCTTCACAATTCACTTGATGAATGGCTCCTCCATGACTATGTCTTCCAAATTCAGGATGTGCCTGAAATTGAATTAGTTGTAGGCTCTAGTCCTCACACTAAGAGGCCATACTTTGCCTGCTCTTCCTCTAAGAACAGTAGCTTGTTGGTCTTCTCCTGTCCTACCATTGTAGGTGCCTGTCATGAAGCCATAGTCCACCATTAGTATTCTTCAAATTGTTTTTGCAAAGGAAATGGAAAAAAAATTTCTACATATTGCATTGCTTCACAATTCGCTTGATGGTTGGCTCCTCCATGACTATGTCTTCCAAATTCAGGATGTGCCTGAAATTGAATTGGTTGTAGGTTCTAGTCCTCACACTAAGAGGCCGTACTTTGCCTGCTCTTCCTCTAAGAACAGTAGCTTGTTGGTCTTCTCCTGTCCTGCCATTGTAGGTGGCTGTCATGAAGCCATAGCCCACCATTAGTATTCTTCAATGCAAAGGAAATGGAAAAAATGCTTATGGAAACTAAAATGCTTAAATAAATAAAGAGAATTTTTCTTTTAAATAGTCCATGCATTTCACAAAAAATTATGTTACTTTTTCCCAATCATGAGTTGACATTTATGCATTCTCCTCCA
This sequence comes from Lygodium microphyllum, assembly GCF_053477565.2. Taxonomy (NCBI): domain Eukaryota; kingdom Viridiplantae; phylum Streptophyta; class Polypodiopsida; order Schizaeales; family Lygodiaceae; genus Lygodium; species Lygodium microphyllum. Next base: position 112,389,200 of record NC_141136.1, read on the forward strand.
TTTTTGAACATTGATTGAGATTGAGGTTTTGTTTTTATGTTTCACACCTTTTCTATTCTATTATGTTTCATACTATTCACAGGAGGCTCTAGATATAAATCATGCATTGTTCCTGGAATTTGACGAGCCCCTTCATGACCCAGGATGGACTCGTGAAACCCTAAATACTAGTTACAAGGGTGGAATCTTGGTGGGCAGAATGCCCTCATGGAATTCTATGTATCTTCCGCAGGGTCAGAAATATGGAAAATGTAATAAGCTTGCGATATAATAAAGAAGTTTGTTTTATTCAAGAATTGTTTGAATTGTACGCATGTCCGTGAGATAAATTATGTGAAGGAACATGTGATTTAATGAACTAATTAAGGAAGCTGATTGTATATGTTCCAATAAATGTGCTATAGGTAATTTAAAAAAACTAAAGGTGATTCTGTCATCAAAGGAAAGCGGGTGGGCATAACCCGTGATGGGTCCCCGTCCAACGGTAGGGTGTTCCCAGTTAGGTAGGAGCTTTTCTAAATCAGCAATAGAAAATAGGAGGATGATAAATTGACCACCTAGTCATTGGGTTGAACCGACTTGCATTGTTTTAGGGGGTCGGAATGGGATTTTGCCTTATGGGCAGAAGGGTTGACGTATTGCATTCCCCTCCGTCTCCCATTCTCTTTGAACCAAGTACAATGGCAAGTCCGCTTCAGATCGAGTAATCTTGTAGAAGTGGGAACTTGAAATTACTAATGCTAGCTGGATACTAGGAGATCCATCTGCTTTTAGAAACCCAAAAATTCAAGTCAATCCTAGTGGGTTCAGCCGAGAAACTTCCGTTGCGATGTAGACTCAGTGGGGTCTAAGTGATAAACCCCGTGATGTTCCAAGGGAGCACCGAGAGGTGTTATTTGGAAAACATATTGATGGACTACATAAAGATGCACCTTGGAATGAGCCTGGCAGACACCTCATAGTTGGTATCAGAGCACGCATTAGTATAGAATACGACATAAACTTAGGAAATAATTTGAGTATCAAACACTAATATTAACACTATATAAATTTCCTAAAGTTTGACTAGGAAATTGGTGAAATTTCCCTAGAAAGTTGCACCCACAATAATTTCCAACGAAGCCCAAGAGAAAAGGAATCTTTTGAAGCAAGTCAAGCCTCCAAAATTTGACGAAAAATGTGAGAATGTGGAAGCCGATGCAAAAATTTCGATCGAATCCATAGAACATTATTTTTAGGGATACCTTGATCTCCACACCAGAGTCAATCAATCCATGATAGCTAAGCTAAAATTAATTTGCAAAGCTCGACTCTGGTGTGGAAGCAGTGGTGCCGAGATCAAGGTATCCCTAAAAATACCATTACTTGGGATTTGCAAAAAGAAGCTGTAAGAGGAAGTGTAATATCTCCCCCTGTACCTTCCCCATAAGAACCCCCCCTTAAAAAATTTTTAATTTAACTAAAAAAAATTTACTATCCCTCTCTCTCCTCGCCGACAGCATGTCGCACAGAGAGAGAGAGAGAGAGGGAGTAAAGAGAAGGAGAGGAGGGCATGCAGCCTCCCAAGTGGAGGGGTGGCGGCTGTTAGATGGCCGTCTCCCCCCCCCCCCCCATCAGAAAATGCCACCCCCGTTGCTCTAAAGAGAGAGAGAGAGAGAGAGAGAGAGAGAGAGAGAGAGAGAGAGAGAGAGAGAGAGAGAGAGAGAGAGAGAGAGAGAGAGAGAGAGAGAGAGAGAGAAAGAGAGAGAGAGGGAAGCTTTTGGAGGGTTCTTCTTTCCCCCCCTTAAAGAGAGGTCATACGCCCCCTCTAATATTTCTGAAAATACACCCCCTTTCATCATCTTTTCTCCACTCAAGGAGAGGCTACAAGAATTTACTTAAAGTTGCATAGGAGAATGCGAGAATTCTATCTCTCGTACGCACATCTTCGAGTATGGCCCTGAAGTGTAGATCTACAAGGATAGCAGAAAACCCCGCAAGAGTGGATGGCGACTTGAATCAAGATGGTACCGCAACCACGAATGGTCTATCATCAGGCATAAATACCATTGGAAACAAGATATCACTCCAAACCCAGGTTGCTCAATTATCATGGTGAAAATCATATTCACGTGCATCACATCGATTGCGCAATTGATGGGTAATTGCTTTGGTATGAATTTAGTTCTGATGTTTGTAACAAACAAGATAAATTTCGTTGTAAGATGACATCATAATAGGTGAAATTGATTAGGTAATTGTATCGTAAATTACCCCAAAAATTTTCTTGCATTAATTCTTACATAAACTGCATTGCTCCTTGCACAAGTTCCTGCAAAATACATTTTAGAGGACATCGAAAGAAGCAAAGTGCATCTCCATATCACAAGAGGGATTCTAAGGTACACGTAATAAATTGTAGAAAAGATTAAAGTGCAGCTAGACTAATACAATAATCACATAAAGTTATAAAGATTAGATCATTCAAGAAGGTTATAGATCATGTAAATAATTACATTGAGGATAATGTTAACATTACATGCAGAGAAAATACCTTCGCATGTGTGGCATGAAATATTGTATGGATTATATCAAAATTGTAAGCATTGAAATGAAGGCATGGCATTATGTTGCATGCATTAAAGTTGTTGGGAAAATTCAACGTTGTTTGTAATATACCAAATGGGATTGAGATCCATGAGTCCCATGTCAAAGTCATTGGCGACTTCAAGAGGGGTAGATAAAAGCTTAGTGCATGTGAGCATTATTAAGAGGGCTTAAGAAGATTATACTTAAGATAGAGTAGGAATTGTTCTAAATAGAACCATCTTGAACAACCATGGTCAAGGGGATAGACAATATTGATCAATTAAGATCAAAGATAAAGATACATAGGTACTTCAAGGGATCTAGGAGATAACCAGCAAGTTGACCAACCGAGGACGACGGGGTTGTCCATGATCTATTTTACAAGGAGACTAAGGTAAGGATAATTAGGGTCGGTAGAGTACAAACCCTAACTCAAAGAAAAAGGAAAAATGAGCAACCTAGCTTGCCAAGCCCCTGGAATCTTGCCAAGTCGCGAACAATCCAGGACCGAATGCTGAAAGCATTCGAGAAGAAGGAATCGCACCTTAGCAATTGGTCATGATTGTACACTTAGGTACATTGTTTGAGCTTCTTTGCTTAAGGAACTAATTCAAGGCCAAACACTTAATGCTTTAGGTTAATAGCCTGGAAGGAGAGGCAGGTTCAGTTACCTCCGACTGTCTGCCTAGCCCTATCCAAGGGGGTTGTTAGCAGTGCCACGTACATGGACTGAACCCACCGCGAGAGGTCTCTCCGTGGGTGTTGCTTGGAGTGGGAGGACGCTTGGGTGTCAAGGGAGGCTCTGGCCCCGTAAATTCCTTGCCTCCGGATCCCGCACAAGAGGCCGACGTGACTCGAGATGGGATCTCGAGGCCCGTGTACTAGTCTACGGGCGAAACTTGGAGCAGCAATCCTGTTGATTGCTGGGATAGCCTTCAGGCATGATACTTGATATATTCTAGGACTATAATAAATAAAGATCAGATATTTGAAAAAGAAACTTGCTTGACATTGTTTTTGTGCCAGTGTTTAAGTTGCGTGCAGGAATCTGTGTTTAAATTGATTAATTAAGAAAGTTCCTTTTGCATGTCAAACATAATGTGATAGGTAATTAGATAACTAAGCAACTCGAGGAAAGTGCGGTGGGGACGTGACTTGGGTCCGTCCTACGGAAGGGTGGTCCTGGTTAGCTTGGAACTTTTCTCAAAAGATGTGAAAACGATACTGTGAAGACCTAGAGTCAGTAGAGTTAGAATCTCAATCTATGCTGTTTTAGGGGAGTGGAATGGGACTATTTTTTATGGGCAGAGAGGTTGAGCTTCGTATCCCTCTCGTTTCCCATTCTCCATGAACCAAGTGCAGCATAAATCCACTTTGACTCTATTGTTCCTATGCAAAGTGGTTCATTTGGGCTCGATGCTAGCTACTCCCTAGAGACTTGGTTGATAGGAAAGAAACCCTAACTTCAGGTCGGTCCTAAGTGAGAATGGTCGGATACTTCCACTTTGGGGCAGACTCAGAAAGACCTAGATCGCAAATCCTATGACATTCCTTGTGAGTGCCAAGTGGCGCTTTCTAGACTCTCTTCCCGATGGGCTACTAAGACGTGTCCCACAAGTGGACAAGCGGACACGTTACAGTTGGTATCAGAGCAAACCAATGAGATCTAAAAGTGGTAAGGGAACTTAATGGAGGAAATAAAGAGAATAAGGGATAAATAGGGGAGGGTGAGTGCAACAGAGCAGTGTTTTCTATTGAAAACATTTCTTTACTCACTTATGGATGCTGGGTTGCAGAATCACGAAGCATGGACCAAGTTCTTGGTGTTCCACGTCATGTTCATGACTACAATGCATGCTTCGAATTATCATCAGAGACTTGGCATGATGAATGTTCTGGACCGTATCTATAATCCCTCACCCCTGTATGCGGAGCGGAGATGGACGGGAGACTCAGGAATATACTACATAGTAGCCCATCGACTCGTGTACCTTCAAATCAACTTGAAGAGAATCAAGTGGATGGAGGATTTAAAGATCGTGAAGCTGTTCATCTTTGTCAAAGCTCACGTAAATGCAACTTTGCATGTTAGCAGTCGGCAAGTCAAGCAGAACAAGTATGTCTATGAAGAAGTGACCCGAGTGATCTCTACTGATTGACAGAATCAAAGTGTTAGGGTGTTATGAGAAGAACGGGTATCAAAGGAAGGGATACCCCAGGCTTCCTATGACTTACCGTTTCCTGAAAATCCATGACCCCACTCCATATTAGTATTCTGTCCCTATAGCTGATTGTAACACAATACTATTTTTCCCAAACTGATATAGCAATCAGCCTGTCCTACTTATCCAAAATAAATGTACTCAAGGGGGTTATGCCTTCATGAATAGATAAGACTTTTTACAATTGTCTATCGTGATCATAAATTTTAGCTAAGGTGTTAAGTGATTAAATCACTTAGCTAAAAAGTTGTGCTAGTCATATTAACATAATATTAAACTTAAGCTTACAGGCTAAGCGAGACTTTGGTGGAAATAGTAGTGCAGAGACCAAGCGATCTCGGAGGGGACAGACACTTGGGATAAGCTTAAGAAAGCTGTGCGAGGGAGGTATCTGCCACCTGCCTACCACACACAAAAGATGAATGAATTCTATGACTTGAAGCAGCTAGGATTATCCCTTGAAGCATATTATTCGAAGTTCATTTCACTTCTAAAGTATGCACCTCCAATGGATATGACACAACAGGTGTCAAAATTCTGTGTTGGGTTGAATCCACCCATAAACACTCAATTGGAATCAATGCGCCCAATGGACCTACAAGATGCACTCATTCGAGCTGCTCCAATAATACAGGAGGTACAGACCAAACCAAGGAACAACAAGATTTGGCCTTACAAAGATCAAAATAAGGGCATGTCTAAGGCTCAGACTAGGAGAGCACAGGGTCAAAATCAGGGCTAAAGAAAGAAAGCTAGGGTCAATGCTGTCAACAACTTTGTCCCAACACAAAGCAATGATCACAACCCACGTTGTTTCCATTGCAACGAACCCAGACACTTCAAGAGGGAGTGCCCCAAGGTTGGCAGAGGGCATCGCCAAGGGCAATTTCAAGGTCAAAATAGAGCCGCTCATGGCCAAGGAACCACCGTTATGGCCAGAGGGAGAACCTCCAGTGTTTCCAACAAGGAGCTGGATAATGAAGAAGATCCATCCATGGATGCTGACATTGAGAGGGCAACGGTTCACGCCACTCTTCACAAGAAGGGTCCAAATCGCCAATTCTCGATGATTCAAACTCCATCAGAATATCAAGGTAAAATCTTCAAAACCCTGATTGACTGTGGTAGTATACATTCCTTCATCTCACCAATCTGTGCAAAAAGATTAGGGATAGCCACAATAGATGCACCTACCTTACTTGTGGAATTAGCAAATGGTTGTGAGGTCACTTGTACTAGGTAAACTGCTAAGGTGAAATTCCTACTGGGTGGGAAGCCAACTTCTGTGAGATTCAGGGTAATAAACCTAGGTGTCCATGAATGTTTACTGGAAATGGATTGGCTAATACCCAATGATGCCCACATCCACTGTGGGAAGGGCCAAGTCTCCTTCCAAAATTCTGAAGGGGAACTAGTCACGACTCAAGTTGAGGTTGGTAAGCCAAAAATACAGTTGGCAAAAGCAACACGGATAATAAAAGGTATTCAAAAGGGTCTACTTATCTATCTGATTAAACTGAATAAGCTAGCTCAGAACTAGGAATCCGGAGAAGAACCTTCATGGTTAAACAAATACGCAGACGTATTTCATGAAGATCTGACGGAACTTTCTCCCCAAAGAGAAGTCGACCACGAAATCAAACATGTGCTAGGAGCTGCACCAGTCTCGCAAAGAGGTTGTATAAGATGTCCATTTCGGAAGCTATCGAACTAAAAAAGAAACTCAAGCAAATGTTAGATCAAGGCTACATCCGTCCTAGCAGTTCACCATGGGGAGCTCCAGTGCTGTTCCAAAAGAAGAAAGATGGAACGCTTCGCCTATGCATTGACTACAGAGGGTTAAATCAAGCAACCATCAAAAATAAATACCCCATTCCAAGAATAGATGAATTACTTGTCCATCTTCAAGGGGCAAAGACATTCTCAAAGATAGATCTCAAATCTGGATATTATCAGATAAGGATTAAAGAAGAAGATATTTCAAAGACTGCATTCAATACAAGGTATGGACACTTCGAATTCCTAGTGATGTCATTCGGGCTGACGAATGCTCCTGCTACCTTCAACAGGTTAATGCAGGATATCTTTAGACCCTATCTTGATGACTTCGTACTCGTCTTTTTTTACGATACCCTAGTCTACTCAAAATAGGGAAAGGACCATGAACCCCAACTTCGCATTGTTCTTGAAACGATGAGAGCACACAAGCTTTATGCCTAGAAGAAGAAGTGTGCCTTTTTCAAGCGACAAATTGAATATTTGGGATTCATTATATCAATAGAAGAAATTTCAGTAAATCCAACTAAGGTCAGAGACGTTCTGGAATGGCCAACACCAACTTCTGTCAAAGAAATACGTAGTTTTCTTGGGTTGACAAGGCGGTACACGATTTTCATCAAAGATTATGCCTTGGTTGAATCACCTCTGACTAATCTACTAAAGAAGCAAGTAGCAATTGTATGGTCACCTGCTGAACAGACCAGCTTTGACAAACTAAAGCAAAGCTTAGTATCAGCACCCATCCTGAAACTTCCTGATCTTAGTAAGGAGTTTGAAGTAGTGACTGATGCTAGCACACTTGCTTTAGGATGTGTATTTAAGCAAGAAGGTCATCCCGTAGCATATTCTTCAAGAAAATTGAAGGGCCATGAAAGAAATTATGCTACCCACAACCAGGAGATGTTGGATGTCATCCATGCTCTCAAACTTTGGAGACATTACTTGCTAGGCAACAAATTTTCCTTAGTAACGGACCACAAGAGTCTTAAATGGATTTTCACTCAGAATGAGCTCAATATGAGGCAACGTCAATGGATTGAAGTGCTGGAAGAATACGATTTTGAAATCAAATATAGGCATGGAAAAGAGAATGTAGTTGCCGATGCACTCAGTCATCGCAAGGCATTTCTAAATTCTCTCATTTTGCAAGATCCATCAACAGCAAGGTCTCTAGCCACAAAGGTATCAATGCCAAACAACCCGATTCTTGAGCTAGAAAAAGAAGGGGCATATCATGACCCAGTTTATCAGAAAATGTAAGGGAGATCCCCATCAAGGATCAAGACCCGAGGCTAAAGATGAAGTATCAAGAATTCTCCATCAATAGTGGGCTTGTCTACTTTAGGATAAGATTATGTATCCCTTCAAGCCAAACTCTCAAGCAGAAGATACTTTGGGAAGCCCATGAATCCCCTTTCTCAGGACATCCTAGTTATGCCAAGACCCTTAACACAGTCAGAAAGAGCTATTTTTGGGAAAGACTCAAGGGAGACGTACTCAAATATGTCACGGAATGTTTGTCTTGTCAACACATTAAGGTAGAGCATGTTAAAATGCCTGGGAAATTGCAAGCACTTGGCATTCCACAAATGAGATGGGAGTTCATTAGTATGGACTTCATTGTTGTCTTACCCCAAGTTCAGGGAGGATATAACTCCATTATGGTTGTAGTAGATATGCTCACCAAGGTCGCACATCTCATCCCTGTCAAGATGAACTATAAAGCCTTAGACATTGCAAGATTATTCATCAAGGAAATATTCAAACTTCATGGGTTACCTCGAAGAATCATTAGTGATCGTGACTCTCTTTTCACATCACACTTCTGGAGGGCTATCTTTGAGGCTATTGGAACTCAACTCTGTTTCAATACAGCTTACCATCCCCAAACTGATGGTCAAACAAAACGAGTCAATCAAGTCATTGAAGATATGCTTAGGGCATACTGCTGTCGCGAACCCAAAAGTGGATTTAATACTTACCACTGGTTGAGTTTGCCTACAATGCTTCTTACCAATGGAGAATTCAGATGACCCCTTTCCAAGCATTGTATGGGCATGATTGTTGTACCCCTTTGAACTTCTCAGATCCAACTTTGAGGATAGAAGCTTCAAGACAGATGCTGGAAGACATGGATGATCAAATCAAATCAATAAGACAAGACATTCAAGCTGCCAAGGATAGACAGAAGGCCTACGCTAACTCAAAACGACAAGACAGATCCTTCATCGAAGGTGAAATGGTCTTCATCGATGTACGCCCTAAAAAGAGTTCACTGTCCTTGGGAGAGTACAAGAAGCTAAGTCCGAGGTATTGTGGACCTTATAAGATCATCAAGTGCCTAGGGCCTAATGCTTACAAACTATAGTTGCCCACAACTCTAAAGCTTCATAATGTATTCCACGTTAGCCTATTGAAAAAGTATCTACCTAATCTGAATCATGTACTTGACGATCAGCAAATTGTAATGCCTAGCCAAGGAGTCCTTGAGCTATGACCTGATAGAATCCTAGATATTAGGGAGAGGCATTTGAGATCAAGGACCTTGAGAGAATACCTCATCCAGTGGAAAGATTATCCAGAAGAGGATGCCACCTGGATGGATGAAAATACTCTCAACCAACAATACCCCCAGGTCTTCTCGAGATGAGGAAGAGAGAGGGAGTAAAGAGAAGGAGGGGGATATGCAGCCCGCCAAGTGGAGGGGTAGCGGCCGTTAGACGGCAGTCTCCCCCCCCCCCCCATATACCACCCCTCCCCATTATAAAGGGGAGGCCCCCCCCTCGTCGTCTTCACCAGCCCCCCCTCCCCGTGATCAGAAAACACCGCCCCGCCTGCTCTGACGACCGAGAGAGAGAGAGAGAGAAAGGGAAGCTTTTGGAGGATTCTTCTTTTCCCCCCTTAAAGAGAGGTCATACGCCCCCTCTAATATTTTTGAAAATACACTCCCTTTCATCATCTTTTCTCCACTCAAGGAGAGGCTGCAAGAATTTACTTAAAGTTGCATAGGAGAGTGCAAGAATTCTATCTCTCGTACGTGCATCTTCGAGTATGGCCCCAAAGTGTAGATCTACAAGGATAGTCGAAAACCTCGCAAGAGTGGATGGCGGCTTGAATCAAGATGGTACCGCAACCACGAATGGTCTATCATTAGGCGTAAATACCATTGGAAACAAGACATCACTCCAAACCCATGTTGCTCTATTATTAAATCATAGATTATAATTATCATGGTGAAAATCATATTCACGTGCATCACATTGATTGTGTGATTGATGGGTAATTGCCTTGGTATGAATTTAGTTGTGATGTTTGTAACAAACAAGATAAATTTTGTTGTAAGATGACATCATAATAGGTGAAATTGATTAGGTAATTATATCGTAAATTATCCCAAAAAATATCTTACATGAATTCTTGCATAAAGTGCATTGCTCCTTGCACAAGTTCCTGCAAAATACATTTCAGAGGACATCGAAAGAAGCAAAGTGCATCTGCATATCGCAAGAGGGATTCTAAGGTACATGTAATAAACTGCAGAAAAGATTAAAGTGCAGCTAGACTAATACAATAATCACATAAAGTTATAAAGATCAGATCATTCAAGAAGGTTATAGATCGTGTAAATAATTACATAGAGTATAATGTTAAGATTGCATGCAGAGAAAATACCCTTCGCATGTGTGGCATAAAATATCGTATGGATTATATCAAAATTGTAAGCATTGAAATGAAGTCATGGCATTACGTTGCATGCATTAAAGTTGTTGGGAAAATTCAACGTTATTTGTGATTTACCAAATGGGACTGAGATCCATGAGTCCCATGTCAAAGTCGCTGGCGACTTCAAGAGGGGTAAGTAAAAGCTTCGTGCATGTGAGCATTATTAAGAGGGCTTAAGAAGATTATACTTAAGATGGAGTAGGAATTGTTCTAAACAAAACCATCTTGACCAACCAAGGTCAAGGGGATAGACAATCTTGATCAATTAAGATCAAAGATAAAGGTACATAGGTGCTTCAAGGGATCTAGGAGATAACCAATAAGTTGACCAACCGAGGACGACAGGGTTGTCCATGATCTATTTTACAAGGAGACCTAAGGTAAGGATAATTAGGGTCGGTAGGGTACAAACCCTAACCCAAAGAAAAAGGGAAAATAAGAAACCTAGCTTTCCAAGCCCCTGGAATCTTGTCAAGTCACGAACGATCCAGGACCGAATGCTGGGAGCATTCAGGAAGAAGGAACCGCACCTTAGCAGTTGGTCGTACGAACGACCATAGAAATGATCGTGGTTGTACACTTAGGTACATTGTTTGAACTTCTTTGCTCAAGGAACTAATTCAAGGCCAAACACTTAATGCTTTAGGTTAATAGTCTAGAGGGAGAGGTAGGTTCAGTTACATCAGACTGTCTACCTAGCCCTATCCAAGGGGGTTGTTAGCTGCACCGGGTATATGGACCGAACCCGCTGCGAGAGGTCTCTTCGTGGGTGCTGCTTGGAGCGGGAGGATGCTCGGATGCCAAGGGAGGCTCTGGCCATAAATTCCTTGCCTACGAATCCCACACAAGAGGTCAACGTGATTCGAGATGGGATCTCAAGGCCCGTGTGCTAGTCTACGGGCGAAACTTGGAGCAGCAATCCTGTTGATTGCTGGGATAGCCTTCGGACATGATACTTGATGTATTCCAGGAGTATGATAAATAAAGATCATATATTTGAAAAAGAAACTTGCTTGACATTGTTTTTGTGCCAGTGCCTAAGTTGCGTGAAGAAATCTGTGTTTAAATTGATTAATTAAGGAAGCTGCTTTTGCATGTCAAACATAATGTGGTAGGTAATTAGATAAGCAAGCAATCCGAGGAAAGTGCGGTGGACGTGACTTGGGTTCGTCCTATAGAAGGGTGGTTCTGGTTAGCTGGGAACTTTTCTCAAAAGACGTGAAAATGATACGGTGAAGACCTAGAGTCAGTAGAATTAGAATCCCGATCTATGTTGTTTTAGGGGAGCGGAATGGGACTATGCCTTATGGGCAGAGAGGTTGAGCTTCGCATCCCTCTCATTTCCCATTCTCCATGAACCAAGTGCAGCATAAATCCGCTTCGACTCTGTTGTTCCTACGTAAAGTGGTTCATCTGGGCTCGATACTAGCTACTCCCTAGAGACTTGGCTAATAGGAAAGAAACCCTGACTTCAGGTCGATCCTAAGTAGGAATGATCGGATACTTCCGCTTCGGGGCAGACTCGGGAAGGCCTAGATCGCAAACCCTGTAACATTCCTTGCGAGTGCCAGGTGGCACTTTCTGGACTCTCTTCTCGATGGGTTGCTAAGACATGTCCCACAAGTGGACAAATGGACACGTTACAAGAAGATATTTGCCTTTAGCTTATCGCACCCAGAAGATGAATGAGCTCTTTAATTTGAAGCAAATGGGACTGACTCTCGAAGCATATTACTCCAAGTTTGTTTCACTTCTTAAGTATGCACCCCCCATGGATACTACTCAACAAATGTCCAAGTTCTATAATGGGCTGAATTCTCCTCTAAACACTCGTTTGGAATCAATGCACCCACTAGACCTCCAAGATGCTTTGATTCCAGTTGCTCCTATTGTGTGAGAAGTACAATTAAAGCCTAACAATAATAAGTTTTAGAGCTACAATAACTAGAACAAAGGAGGATTCAAAGGTCAAGCAAAAAGAACCCAAGGCCAATTCTACCAAGGTTAGAAGAAAAAGGCAAAATTCAATGCAATTGGACATTTTGTTCCTACCCAGGGAAACAAGGATGGTCTTAGGTGCTTTCATTGTAATGAGCTAGGACATTACATGAGAGATTTTGGTGGAAACCATTGCCAAGGCCAATTTTGAGATCAAGCTTGTTCATGCATATGGCAGTACGGAAGACATCCCATGATTCAAGCAAGGTGCCAAGCAGAAACAACGGGTGCAAGTTGTCTTTGAACTCAATACCTTGTGATAATAGATTCTTCATGATAGCATGAAACTGACTGAAATGAGATAATAGGGATGTTGCCTCCTTCATGCGAAGGTCCATTAACTGCTTCAGCCAATACGTCTATGATGCAAGACTCTGCTGCACATAAAGCTCCTGACTTTTCTCCCATAAATCTCATGCACTCTGATTCTCATCTTCAATAACATTATGATGGACCTCTTCTGAGAGTGACGAGATAATGGTAGACTTGCGTAGCTCATCAACTTCCATCCAAACATCATCATCCATATCATTGGGTTTAACACCCTTGAAACGCAAGGGTTTAATTTGCAACTTTTGCACCAAAAACAATCATATCTAAGACTTCCAATACCCATAGTTGGTACCATCCAACTTGGCAATGTTAAAGAGAGCTGTGTATTTTAGATGACCAGCCATACTGTCCCAAATGAAGGCAAAAATGTAAAATTACAGGTGGCTGTAATTACTAGAAAATGTACTTAAACAACTGCTAAAACTGGCTAAAAGAGTGGATATCACCAAGAGAACCACACGTGCACCAAATATGACCAAGATAACATCAAACAGTAAGCATTACCCTCATAGAAGTGCTCGAAATCGACAGATTTCAGCTTTTGCTAGAATAAATGACAGCAGTGTATAAAATTGTCCCAAAGTGAAGCAATCACTGATACATATGTCACTACAACTACCAGGTGGCAAGAGACATCCAACAGTGAGTGTCAAGGGGCAAGAAGGTACCAAGAACTATCAAACCAATAACCTATCAAGCAAGAGACATCTCATAGGTCTAGAAGTCATGCATGTAATGGGTCTCAGGGTAAGAGAAGAGACCAAGCACAAGCACAACTGATGGAGCAAGAAGCTTAGTGCATAACCATCCAAGATGCATACAAAACTGAAAACCTGTGATAGAGATAGGTGCATATCCCAGTAGGCATATCAAATCAGCCCACTACAAACTAACTGCAGACATAAAGCTCTCAAGAGAGCAAATGCATGTAACTGTCTCACAAGCTCAAGCTCAAGTGTAAGTAAGGCTCTGTGTACATCATTTCAAACCAAGAGACTCCCACTGGAAGTAAAGTCAGATGCAAATAGAGCAAGCAACGCTCAAATACATCGAGTACATAGCATCAGACATGCCAAATCTCAGTACGGTACATCTGGAGCATAAATCCCAAGCTATCTCAGACCCGTAAAGCATAAGCCTAAAAGCTTGCAAAGAGCATGTAACTGACAACAAATGTAATGCCCAATAGGTCCAAAATGCTCAAATACATCTGACGAAAAAGCTCTAAGTGACTCTCAAAAACCAAGTGGCATCCTTATCTGACCAAACCATAAATGCAAGAAGCCTAAATGTCAAGCAATGACAATAGGCATAAACCAATCCAAAGCATGCCAATTGAACCCAAATGACAATGAATGATGACCAAGGTGGAGCGTAATCCAAGCTCAAAAGCATTCCAAAACCAAAAAGAAGCATTTGACAATCTCCAAATACATCAGTATGATCATTCAAATCTCCAGTAAGCACCCCATATCCAAGAACCAATGCATACACCATGTAAATAAGCTTCAGTCCACTGTATTACAACAACATATTTAATGTTAAATGAAGCTCAATCGGTGCCCAAATCTGCTCCAAAGCATAAACATAGCATCCCATAACATCCAAGCATCACCAAGTATCAATAGGCATCAAACAGGTAATGCCAAGAAGCATCAAAGCATCAAATGTTAAGTGCTGCCCTATTTTTTATAGTCCTGGGACTGTGTATACAGCAATGGCTGAAGGGAAAAGCACTCGAATCGATCACACTGAGACCAAGAACTAATGTCAAGGAGTCCAACAATGATCGGGAAGGTTGCCAACAGTGCCGGGAAGCTGAGGAAGAATCGCGAAATGCCAGGAAGAGATCAGCCTAGCCCCCTAAAAATGTGTTGCATTTTGCGCTAACTATTCCTGGGGGCTGGGGGGTCTTCAATAGTGCTCTAGAGCACTTGGCAATGTTGAGGGGGCTCTGTTGCAGTCCTGGAAGGTGCCAATGGAAGGTCGAAAGCTCGGGGAGGAGGTGGGAGAAGTATCCAATTCTGAGGATAAATAAGCTTCTTGATTGTCTACAAGGAGCAAGGATATTTTCTAAGATCAATCTTTGATCAGGAGACCGCCTTCAACATAAGATACGATCATTTCGAATTCCTCGTGATGTCATTTGGGCTGACAAACGCTCCAGCTACCTTCAATAGGTTAATGCAGGACATTTTCTGACCTCATCTCAATGACTTTGTTCTTGTATTCTTTGATGACGTCCTAACGTATTCTAAGGAGGAAGAAGATCATGAAACACATCTTCACATTGTCTTGGAGACAATGAGGACACACAAGTTGTATGCCAAGAAGAAGAAGTGTGCCTTCTTCAAAATGAATATTGAATACTTGGGATTCATAATGTCTACTGAAGGTATATCAATAGATCCTACCAAGGTCAAAGATGTTCAAGATTAGCCACCCCCAACTACTATCAAGAAAGTGAGATTTTTTCTAGGTCTAACAGGATGGTATAGGGTATTCATCAGAAACTATGCCCAAATTGCAGCACCTCTTACTTACAGACCTACTCAAAAAGCAAGTTGCCATTAACTAGACGACAATTGAACAATCTAGCTTTGAGCAATTAAAGCATAGTTTGGTAACTGCTCCTATTTTAAGGCTACCTAAATTAAGCAAGGAATTTGAAATTGTCATAGATGCCAACTCTCTTGCATTGGGATGTGTATTAATGCAGGAAGGTTATCATGTAGCTTACTCTTCAAGAAAATTGAAAACCCATGAAAAGAGATATGCTATACGACGTGGAGTTGTTGGTTGTGATTCACGTTCTCAAATTATGGATACATTACTTGCTTAGAAATAAGTTTTCCTTAGTCACAAATCATAAAAGTCTTAAGTGGATTTTTACTTAGTCTAATCTTAATATGAGGCAATGACGGTGGATCAAAATTCTACAGGAGTATGACTTTGAAATTAAGTTTGGACCTGGTAAAGAACATGTAGTAGCAAATGCCCTTAGTCGTCGCAAAGCCTTCCTTAATGCTCTTATCACTGAAGAACCATCTAGGGCAGAAACTTTGGCGACAATGGTATCAATGCCAACTAATCCTATCATCGAGTTGACCAAGGATGAAGCATATAAAGACCCAGACTATCAACAATTGTTTTGGGAAGTTCAAAATAAGAAACAAGATCCCAAACTCAAGAGTAAGTATCAAGAATTCTCTACAAATGAAGATGAAGGACTGGTTTATTTCAAAATGAGACTATGTATTCCTTCAAGTCAGACTCTCAAGAAAAGGATACTTTGGGAAGCACATGACTCGCCTTTTTCAAGTCGCCCAAGATATGCGAAAACTCTTAATGCTGTCAAGAAAAGCTATTACAGGTGGCAAAGACTCAAGGGCGATGTACTTAAGTATGTCACTGAATGTCTAACTTTCCAAAGGGTAAAATTTGAATATGTCAAGTTATCAGGAAAACTCCAACCATCCACTTGACATTCCCCAGATGAAATGGGAGTTTATTAGCATGGACTTTGTAGTAGTTGCACTTCATCTCTGATTCATTGGTCAGATGTGCCATCTCCTTGGCCAAATCCTTGAGAGATTTCTCCTCAAAGAGATTGTTAGGTTGCATGGGTTACCAAAAAGGATCATCAATGATCGTGATTTTCTTTTCACATCACATTTCTAGATGAGTTTATTTGAAGCCATTGGAACCCAACTTTGTTTCAGCACTGCTTATCATCCACAAACTAATGGGCAGACAAAACAAGTCAATCAAGTAATTGAGGATATTCTGCATGCATATTGCAGTAAGGAACCTAAAAGGTGGTTTCAGTACCTACCCTTAGTGGAATTTGCTTATGATGCCTCCTATCATCAAAGTATTCAGATGACTCCATTTTAGGCACTATGTGGTCAAGATTGTCGTAAGCCACTTAATTTTTTCAATCCTACTCTAAGAGTAGAAGCTTCGAGAAAAATGTTAGAAGAAATGAATGATCAAATCAAAATTATCAGATAGGATATTCAAGCTGCCAAGGACCGCTGACAAAAGGCATATGCTGATCTGAAAAGGAAAGAACTAATCTTCAAAGAAGGAGACATGGTCTTCATCAGTGTCCATCCAAATAAGAGTTTTTTGTCTTTAGGAGAAAGAAGCTAAGTCCAAGATATTGTGGACCCTATAAGGTTCTCAAGTGCTTAGGACCAAGTGCTTATAAGATACAACTCCTTGAGAAAATAAAAATCCATAATGTATTTCATAATAGCTTATTGAAAGCATATATAGTTAACCTAAACCATATCCTTGATGATCAACAAGTTGTAATACCTAACCAAGGAGTCCTTGAGCTACAACCTGACAGAGTAATTGATGTAAGGGAGAGAAAATTGAGAAGTAGAACCCTTAGAGAATACCTTGTCTAGTGGAAGGATTATCCTAAAGAAGATGCAACATAGATAGATGAGAATGTTATTTATCAACAATACCCACAGTTTCTCTCGAGATAAGGACATCTCAATTTCTCTAAGGGAAGGAGGATGTAATACTTCCACGCAATTAAAAGTCAGTTGGTTAGTTTAAAAGTTAGTTAGTCAATTAATAAGTTAGTAAGGTTACTAACTAAAGTAACAACTAACTAACGTTAATAACTAATAATTTTTATTTAATTAAAAATATTAAAATTTTCTTAGTTACCAATTGTGGGGTGTCTGCCATGCTCATTCCAAGGTGCACCTTTTTGTAGTCTATCAGTAGGTTTTCCAAATGATGTTGCTCAGCGCTCCCTTGGAACATCACGGGGTTTGTCACTTAGATCCCACTGAGTCTACATCGCAACAAAAGAGTGTTGGTCAAACCCACTAGGATCAACCTAAATTTTTGAGTTCCTAAAATCAGATAGGTCTCATCCATGTAACTAGTATTTAGGGTTCCAGGATCCCATCCTAGGTCATGAAGGGGCACGTCGGATTCTAGGAACAATGTAGGATTTACGACCAAAGCCCCCTTGGCACCCACATTTCCTATTGCTCGAGACTATCCCTATGGACAAACCTTTTGCCTACGGAGCCAGTCTAAGCCTCTCGTAGTGATAACCATGATCCCCTTGGAGTAGGGTCTCGCAACTAGCTTGGGGGTAGCCTAGCGCAATCCTTCCTTTTATTCTGTTTGTCAATATTTTCAATCAAAGATCTAGATTCTAGCAAATACAAACAATCCTTTCAAAAGTATATCAAATGATACAATGACAATCACACCATTGTGCAGCTCACAGCTTCCATAGCCAAGGTAGACCTTATCCCAAGGTAACCTTACATTCTATTGAGGATTCTCCTCCCCATAAAGAAATGTTGAGTACATCTCTTACAACATGTTAAGCAAGGTATAAATTTCATGTTTGGGCTATCTTACCCAACATAAGCGAAATTCCTTAAGAAATATATTATGCTAATAACTCAATGAGATGACATATAGATTCTTTAAATAGAGTTTCACTTTTTAAGCATTAGTCAACACTTAACCTTGTCGCATTTAACCATAACTATATTGAATGCGCATAAAGACATATGTGCAATAACCTCTGGCAATTATCTCCAACATGATTCTACGATTTAGAATCTCAATTAATCTAGCTATAATTCATAGCGATTACTTGTTTATGTGTGTACTAGTATGCTTTCTAGATGAAGCTGTTAATTCACGTAAGTATAGAAGCTAGTATTTTATCTAATTACTTTATGTGGGAAAATAATAACCTGGTTTTGCATGATGACATTGAGAATTTCGTATTTGCTCACGCTTGCATTCACCACACCCGACGTTCCATTGGGTACTGACAGTTATGACAACCTCGGGCACTCCCGTACCTCTGGCAATACCCGTTCCTTGACCAGTTGCGATGGTCCCCATGGTCTTTCCACCTCGTTGCTTTGGAGCCATCGTCCATGAGCATGTTCGAGAGAGATAGGGAAGGCAAAATAAATTCGAGATGGGAGAGTGTAAGAGAAGATGGCTTAGTTGAACATTGAGATAGGGGAATTGAGCTAACTCTCTCCCTCGCAGCCTCTTAGGGTAACTCCTCTCTCTCTCTCTCTCTCTCTCTCTCTCTCTCTCTCTCTCAAGCTCATTCTCACAGCCTCTTGGAGGGGTATTCTTCTACCTCCCTCTCTCTACCTCTCTCTTGCGGCCTCTTAGGGTCTTCTTGTGCTTTTCTAAACTGTTCCCCATGCCTCATATTTATAGCTAAACAAGAGAAGATGGATTGTGGCTGAGAAAAGAAGAGCTCTTTGTGGAGGGGATCTTGGAAAAATCAGTGATTTGAAAATTCTAAGATGTAGTCTAATGCTCAAATCACAAATCTGATAGTTCTGTTGGCTCCAAAAGGGGAGGGTAAAACACCAAGACACTTGATTAGAAATCTTCCAGATCACTCCTTCATGTTTGAAATGCAGTTTACTACCTATAAAATGTGATTGCGATGTGCACAATTTTGCCAATCCTTCTCTTTTTTATCATTAAATCTCCAAAACTCCCTGAAAAAACTATTTGCTTTTTTTACAAAGTTGGAGTTGCAAGCACGGGAGTCACTAATGGAGTCACGGGCGCGGATAACAACCCTTTACCAATTTCAATAACATCCTGTTCTAGAAATTTCCATGTCTTTTTTAGGATATTCACAATAAATAATATCTAAAATATGTTAGTTTTGTTCAAAAATATAATATTTTTAAACCATCCATATTATACACATTGACACTAATGACTAATATGGCTCATAACTCTCGTTTATGTTGTAACTTCCATGATGGGTGGTTACAATCCTTATTAATTTGAAAAAAATATTGGGTTACGATCTTTGGTTTATTTACTTTTTTTTAAATATTAGTTAGTTATTAATGTTAGTTTACCCCTCCAAGAGGCTACGAAAAGGAGCGAGAGAGAGAGAGAGAGAGAGAGAGAGAGAGAGAGAGAGAGAGGAGTTACCCTGAGAGGCTACAAGAGAGAGAGAGTTAACTCAATCCCCCTGTCTCTGTCTTCGACTAAGCCATCTTCTTCTCTTACGCTCTCCCATATTGAATTTATTCCACCTTCCCTATCTCTCGAACATGCTCGCAAACAATGGCTCCAAAGCAATGAGGTGGAAGGACCATGGGAACCACCGCAACCAGTCAAGGAACAGGTATTGCCAAAGATATGGGAGTGCCCGAGGTTGCCCGAGTTGCCATACCAATGGAACATCGTGTGTGGCAAACACAAGCGCGAGCAAAGATGAAATTTCCAATGTCGTTGTGCCAAACCAAGTTATTCACTACTATGTTATTATTTTGCCACACAAAATAATAAGGTTTATGGTGAAATTTTATGTAAACTATTAGTTATATATTTTACACTTGCATGAATTGACAATTTCGTCTAGAAAGTATACTAGTACACGCCTCGATACATACATAAATGATTAATCACTATGATTTGTAGTTAGATTAATTGAGATTCTAAATCATAAAATCATGTCGAAAATAGTTGCCATAGGTTATTGCACATATGTCTTTATGCGCATTCGATATAGTTATGGTCAAACGAGATCAAGTGTTGACTAACGCTTGTTATGAAAAGTGAAACTCTATTTAAAGGATCTATAAGTCATCTCGTTAAGTTATTGACACAATATATTTCTTTAAGAAATTTCGTTTATGTTGGGTAAATAGCCCAAATGGGAAAATTCATGCCTTGCTTAACATGTTGTAAGAGATGTACTCATCACTTCTTTATGGGGAGGTGAATCCTCATTAGAAGGTAAGATTACCTTGGGATAAGGTCTACCTTGGCTACGTGAAGCTCTCAGCTGCACGATGGTGTGATTGTCATTGCATCATTTGATATACATTTGAAAGGACTGTTTGTGTTTGCTAGAATCTAGATCTCTAATTGAAAATATTAACAAATAGGATAAAAGGAAGGATCGTGCTAGGCTACCCCCAAGCTAGCTTCGAGACCCTACTCCAAGGGGGTCATGGTTATTTCTTCAAGAGGCTTACACTAGCTCTATAAGCGAAAGGTATGTCCATAGGGATAGTCTCACGTAGTAGGAAATGTGGATGCCAAGGGGGGCTCTAGCTAGGGCTCTAGCCGTAAATCATGCATCTGACGAGCCCCTTCATGACCCACGATGGGATCCTGGAACCCTAAATACCAGTGTGGAATCTTGGTGGGCAGAATACCCTCGTGGAATTCTGTGTATCTTTCGCAGGGTCGGAAAGATCGAAATTATAATAAGCTTCCAATATAATAAAGAAGTTTGTTTTATTCAAGGATTGTTTGAATTGTATGCGTATCCGTGAGATAAATTACGTAAATGAACATGTGATTTAATGGACTAATTAAGGAAGTTGATTGTGTATGTTCCAATAAATGTGCTGTAGGTAATTAAAAAAACAAAGACGATTCTATCATCAAAGGAAAGCATGTGGATGTAACCCGCGATGGGTGCGTCCAATGGTAGGGTGGTCCCAGGTTGCTAGGAGCTTTTCTAAATCGATAGTAGAAAATAGGAAGATGACAAATTGACCAACTAGTCATTAGGTAGAGCCGACTTGCATTGTTTTAGGGGGCTGGAATGGGATTTTGCATTATGGGCAAGAGGATTGATGTATTGTATTCCCCTCTATCTCCCATTCTCTTTGAACCAAGTGCAATGGTAAGTCCGCTTCAAATCGAGTAATCTTGTAGAAGTGGGAACTCGAAATTACTAACGCTAGCTGGCTACTAGGAGACACATCTGATTTTAGGAACCAAAAAATTCAGGTTGATCCTAGTGGGTTCAATTGGAACACTTCCGTTGCGATGTAGACTCAGTGGGGTCTAAGTGACAAACCTCGTGATGTTCCAAGGGAGCGCCGGGTGGCGTCATTTGGAAAACCTATTGATGGACTACATAAAGGTGCGCCTTGGAATGAGCTTGGCGGACACCTCACACTAACCAACTGAGGGGGGATGAGGGATAAAAGTGGTAGGAGATGGAAGAGAAACAAGCAAGAGAGGGTGAAGGGATGGATAAGAAAAATCATAAAAGGAGGAATGGGTTGAAGAAGGATAATCTGATAATTCAAGAGAATCGTTTAAAAAGGTTGTTAACAAGTATGCTAGAAAAGTGGAAAGAACAACTGCGGATAGGGAAGGACAAGAAGGAGGAAAATAGACATGATTCTCAATGAAAGAACAATGAGTGAAAATAGGGATCTAAGGGGCATCTTGGAGTTAAAAAAGAATGCGTAGAATAATTTGTGTATTAGATTAATAAATAGAAAAGTAAACAAGTCACTGACTGAACCTATCACAGCTCTGTGATGATCGGCATCAAAGAAAGAGGAATCGAATGGAGGTTGTTTGGAAAGGTGGGCTAAGATATCCACCCTCAGCTGGTTAGTGTGAGCAAGGGCTTTGATTTAAGGCTAATTCAAAATCACATACTTAATCATTATATGCTAAGAAGTTTCAGGGCAATCAGCCACTTTACATGAATATGTCTCGAACATCTTATCTATCTGCAACTCCAAATGTCTGACATATAAAACAGCTTGCAATACCACATCTCTGACATGCCAAGATAAATCTTCATCATTTGGGATCAATAAATCACCTTGCAAGTACATGTAAGACATAAGCATAGTATATGGAGTCACAAAATCTTCAAAAACCATTCTTACCACCTTAATTAATAAATCAAAAGACCAAGCTCCACTCCAGCTATCCTCTAGAGGAAATAAATCCATCGTGGAAAGCTTAATGTAAAATGCTAGCTTATGTTGGCAATAGTGCACAAAGAAGGATTAATCTAAAGGAATAAATTCTTGGAACTACTCAAAACAAGTCCATAATAAGTCCATTCTTGACTGAAGCCATTCCACCTTGGCTTGGAATAAAGAACATAATGTCGCATTTCTTTGAAAAACAACTAAATCTACAAGGGATAAGGAAGGAATTAGCTACACAAAAGGACTTTGTGAAGCAGAATGGGACTGAGCCAATCGTTCCTTAAGCTATTAAATTTGAGTATTATTCTGGTCTATGATAGTGTTGGTTGATTTGAGCTTTTTCATTTGGACAACTATCAAAGCTTTCAGCTCTTGGGCTTCCTTCAACAACCTATCCCTCTCCTTGGTCACAGTAACTACTTGAGATTTGATATCTACCAATTGACCTTGCAAAGTAGACATCTCTTCTTTCTGGGGCATCAAAGACCTTAGTCTATTGCTCCATCTATGTATAAAGGCCAGAAAATTTTTCTTTGGCATAGGCTAGCTCAATATTAGCCTTGTTCAACTCCTCCTTGGATTGTTGTACCTTCTCATTAAAAAAAGAATAATAGAGTTGATGAATACAAGTGGTAATTGAGAGTTCAACATATCTTTGAATGTCTTTGCACAGAAATGGAATTGCATCTCATGTCACAAGATGTTGTATAGAAGGAATTGAAATATCCAAGGTACCATCTCTATGTGCTCTGAAAAGATTGGGTGTTTTAAGAAAAGTAGGTAGCATACTGCAAGATTGGATAGGAACTGGAACTGAAGGAGTGGAAAATGGTACTGATTCAACCACTCGCTTAAGATATTTCCTTTGAATGCCCAAAGGAGGAGGAGAATCAGTATCCTCGATTATAACATCAAGATCTTCAATAGGAGGAGGAGGAACCAGTGGAGGATCAACCGATAGTAGGGAAATTTAATTTGCAGGGGCAGCATATGTCAACAGTAGGGAAATTTAATTTGCAGGGGCAGCATATGTCAACAGTAGGGAAATTTAATTTGCAGGGGCAGCATATGTCAACAAAACATAAAGGTAGGAACCATATCTGAAATTAGTCACATTACCCCTCATGACTCAACTAAAATGTTGATCCATTTTAACGAGGATATATGAACTCCAATCAATAGTGATATCCTTTACCACCATGTAGAAAGCTGTAAACAATTCTTTCGAAAGATAATTAGAAGGGGTTTTGGTAGGATGAACATGTCATGAAGGAATTGGCACAACTGTTTTCAAAAAGGGTTAGAAATCTAAGACACACTAACTCCCAAAGTAGTAATGATCCACTTATGATCCAAGACATTAGTGGTTTGCTTCTGCAAAAACTTCAAGATGTCCTCATTTGAGAAAAGTTAATGGGCAATAGGAAAAGGTTCCCCATAGTAGGGTAAAGAAAGAGCTTTGCCTAGGCTCTTGGATGTCATGAGGATAATTGTGTTACAAACAAAGCCAAACCTCTTGTTGTAAGAAGTTAAGAACTAATCACACATGTCAGGATCATCAGGGACAAATGGTAATGGAAAAGCCACAAATTTGGATAACCCGACCTTAGAAATAAGGTCTGGTTCCAACGATTGTGAATAATCATGAGAAACCGATGGAACATACTAGACCAGGAAGGAGTACTAGGAACCATTCAAATGGATCGCACACAACATACACACACAAGAAATCACAAGAAATTCTTGCAAAACAGCATAATAGCAACAGATTAGATATCAACAAAAGAAATAACTCACATGGGCACAATCGACTGACCACCCCAGACAATCCACATCTTGAAAATTTTCGGCATGACCTCTCCACTTATGTGAACAAAAGCTCTGTGAAGTGCAGACATATAGGCACCCAATATCCCCATATCATGCAAAAAATAGTAATACACACCGTACGCTGACTCAAATCAATATGACCAAAGAAAACTAGACTAAAGCAAACCATAATACATTGATAACTAGACCACACCCTGACTAAGACGGTCAACAAGGAACTGAGACTAACAGCCACAACACCCATCCATAGTGCTTCATTTAGAAGGAGAATTGTGCAATGTGAGATAAATGAGAAAATTAATTGAGTGTAAATTTTAATAATTAATTAGCAATAGGTGAGTTTTATTAAGTGATAAACCCTAGCAAGAAAATGATGATTTATTTTATCCATTAATTAAAAACTATTAAGTGTCATGGTGCTTTAATGTTTCTAAACATCGTTCCCAACTCAAGGTTTCTAAATGTAGGTTCATTTTTTGACATTTAATGTGTGTGGAGTGTTTTTTTGTTAGCATGTGCATTTGTGACAGTGGATTCATTTTATTACAAAATAAAAATCTATGTGTAGCACACAAAGTGTGTGCTAAGTGAACGATTGGTTCATTTTAATTCATTTATGTATGTGTGTAGTACGATCAATTATTTGTTCGTACTACACACATATATAATTGATCGTACTACACAATTATTTGTTCGTACTACACACATAAGGCTAATGATAAAATATATGTAGTCAATCTCAAGGTCAATTACCAAGGGAAACCATAAGCATATCCAAGCGTATCTCAATGAGAAGCATCAATGTCATACATTAGTGCATCCAATGGTATGCCTAATTGGCATCCAATGGTATGCCTAATTGGCACCAAAGTATAAATATGCATAAAGGATTTATGTAGAGGCTAGCTGT
This sequence comes from Lygodium microphyllum, assembly GCF_053477565.2. Classification (NCBI taxonomy): domain Eukaryota; kingdom Viridiplantae; phylum Streptophyta; class Polypodiopsida; order Schizaeales; family Lygodiaceae; genus Lygodium; species Lygodium microphyllum. The sequence goes on from NC_141136.1 coordinate 112,414,306, forward strand.
CCAATATTGTGTACAACAGTGAAAGGTCTACTAAGATGGAGTCAATGCATCCAAAATCAGCCCAATGAGCACCTCATTATATGTGCCAAGTGCCCAAAAATGATCCAGCACTAGATTAGCATCACATAAGCATGTAAAAGCATCCAAGAGCACAGCCCTAAGGTATTGCACTAGAACTATCTACTACAACCAACAATGGTTGATGTGAAAGAGTTCAAACTAGAGCTACAAGTGCCACAATGATTGCCCAATGCCTTTGGACAATGTCCAAAGATGTTATTGAAGTAAATGAACTACCAAGGAGCTGTTGTAGGACGTGGGAGATCAAACAAAATCAAGCGCAATGCTACTAGATTGTCACCTTTAGCTAAGGTAAGCATAGCATGTTTGCTATTGCTGAGGTGAAAGGGGGGTATGAAAGAGTGTCAATGGAAGCTCTAAATGGACCTTAAATAAGTCCCAAAGTAGGCAACAAGCAAGGGATGAGCTAGGTGTTGCAGAAGTAAATCGAGACCCTACAAATTAGGCACAAAGTGGTTGGAAACACATTGGCTATTGTGAGAAAAATATGGCTATTGCTTAGCCAAAGAAGTTCAATAGAGTGCTTAGATAAACCATAGCAATACTTGAAAGCTACTAATGTGACTTGCAAGCAAGATATGAAGCTTCAGTCTAAGCTATGGCTACCATGAGCCTTGACCTGTAGGTCAAGACTAAATGTAGGTCAGGTTAAGCTATGCAAGATGATGGCTCTAATACCAGTTGAAAGGTGGAGCCCAAGTGGAAGCATAAGCAAGAAAAAGCAATGAGAGAGATCCAATGTGCCTATTAAGATTTGCATGCCATGTGGTTGCTATCCTTGTAACAACTATTCTATAATACCCACATTTCTTACAATGTATTGAGTCAAATAAGACTCCTATTCATTATAATAAAATTGATTTTGGCCAAATTCTTTGAGTATTATGAGCTATGGAGCAAGAGAGCAAGAGAGAGAGAGAGAGAGACAGGATGTTGGAACTCTGATAGTCATGATGTTTGGCCGACCTCTCTTATTCAATTATACATTGAAAGAATAAAGAATGAAGTGACAATGATGGGCACCCGCCACCTGCAATGTACAAGTGTGTGGGTACTATCACTGTATTGAATACACATATGGTGTAGGCACAAGCACCTTTACCCCCAACAAAGCTAAGAAGCATAACTAGTTGTATGGAAGGCCATAATAAAATAATAGGTAGTGCATACTAGAATGAATGATTAGGATATGTACGAGGGATATGATGGGTCATAGAACACCCTTTATCAAAGTTGAAGGAGCTTAAAATTAAGACAACCATTCACAAGTTTTTGAAGTGCCAACTCTAGCTTCCAAGATGATTGAAGGGTCGTATGTAAACATTGTGTCTAACATACCCAAAGGGTTGTTGTAAATACCCAAGGTGAATCTTCCTCGAATTTTCTTGGAAAAAGTAGAACAGCCACTATGTATCTCCATGTTATCTTACATCTATCATGTATCTCCATGTTTTTAGTAGCCTTTCTTGTACTAGAGAATCTTGGGTAGTGATGCATAAGAGAGTAGTCATGCTTTTATGGATAAGGGTGGAGTATCCAACCTAGGAGCCATATGCCAAATGAAGGAGGAAGGGAAGGGTGTGAATGCTATGGCAATTCCCTTGTTATCAATAAAAGTAACGCGGTAGATAAGAGTCATAATGTAACGCCCTTATTAAGGATACTAGGTGCCAGATTGGCTGCAGGGCATTTATGGTCCTAGCCCTTTTTAGAGTAGGCCAGTTGCCAAGAAAATTGATGGGGTGGCCAACTTGCTTTTTAATTCACCCATGTACTTGCATCCAAGACCATTAATCTTAAATCCACCAATAGTGTCAATTTAAATGGTTGGCTCCTGCTATTTTGCATCTTTGGTATTAGCAATGACAAGCCCTTTACCATTGGGAGAGTAGCCTAGTTTCTTAAGGATAGGCTCCATTACTTGAGTAGCAGTACAAGTAAATAGAATAGATATTCCATCAAAGTTGGCACAGAATGACATAAAGAGGGCAATTATCTCCTCTTAGTGGTGTAAGCCAACCATGACATTTTACTAATAGTTATTTGATATCAATGCATATGTCAAAGTGATGGAGAAGAAATAATAATAATAACACTGGGTAGAACATAGGCACACACCATGCACACACCAAAAAAATTTGTGTGTGTGTGTGTGTGTGTGTGTGTGTGTGTGTGTGTGTGTGTGTGTGTGTGTGTGTGTGTGTGTGTGTGTGTGTGTGTGTGTGTGTGTGTGTGTGTGTGTGTGTGTGTGTGTGTGTGTGTGTGTGTGTGTGTGTGTGTGTGTGTGTGTGTGTGTGTGTGTGTGTGTGTGTGTGTGTGTGTGTGTGTGTGTGAAAAGAGAGAGAAGAAAGAAAGTCACATTACCATTGTCCAAAACTAACAAAAATGACAAAAATCAAGTACATCAATCATTATTTGTACATTTTCACTTTGGGTGCCAAAAAGGCATAATCAACAATAAATTAAAACAAAAATAAAAGTCAACTCTAAGGTTAGCATTTCATTATAGGATAGGGGTATAATAAACATTTTTAGATGTCACCTTCTTTTTGCCTTGAGTGCCCAAAAATTTGCAATGACATCTCTAGATTACCCATTTTCCCCATCTTTAGGCTTCATGAATCTTATCCAATTTTTTTTCTTATTCATTAGTTGGGTGGGTGTGACCTCGTGTACCACCCATATCTTGGTTCTTTGCAAGGATCTAATTTGCTTCATTACTTCTAAATTTTCGTGAATGGGTGTATATCCTAGAACCAAATGTTTACTTTTGATCGTGATTAAAGGATGCACAATGTTAATGAAAGGGATGGCTCTATATATTTTTATGATTGTGTGTTTCAAAGTGTTCCAAAACAAAAATAACTTCCTTGATCTCTTCATCTTCTAAAAACCCCAACCTTGTCCCATCCATCATCTAAGCCTCTTACCCTAGTTTCCTTGGAGACCCAATTTTGGTGCTATTTTTCTTCAAATTGTATTAGGATTCCTTTAGTAGAATCTATTTTTGTGGTTTAGAGTGTTGTCCTTGATGGATGTTCTTGCCTTTGCATTTCTTCATGTTGCTAATGTGCTATTCCAATTCTTGAACTTTGTTTCATCCTTGTCTCCTTCAGCTCCTCCATTAATGTTTTGTATTCTTGTTGCAATTGCTTGACCATATCTAGCATGTATTCCTCCTAAAAGGAAGGTGTTGGAGCCGGTTTCAAATTGGCAAGGCTAGTACCTCATAAAAACTCAGTTTGGACAACATCTTTACACATAGATGGGAATGTGGATGGAACTACAGGTTGTTATTATTTCATTGTCCTACCCATTTGAGGGGTAGCCCCTTGCCCTTAAGTGGTAGGAACTACTTCCCCCTAGGATTATTTGTTTGGAACAATTGCCAATCAAGGCAAATTAGAATAGTGACAAAACTCAAAAGAAGAAGACAATGACAGGGTAGTATAACTCAATTTAGGTGGGGGGACTAAATAGTGGTGGGACAAAAGAGAGCAATGACTAGGTTGAGAAAAGAAAACACGACATAGCAAGGGTGGGATAGGGGTAGGGTAGGGTGAGGCAAGGGAAAGGCAAGGGGAGGGGAGGGATGCAACAATGGTAGGGCAAGGAGGGGCCACAAGGGTAAAGTAGGGTAGGGTTAGAGTAAGGGTGGGGCCATAGGGCACGGTAGAGAGAGAGAGAGAGAGAGAGAGAGAGAGAGAGAGAGAGTGTGTGTGTGTGTGTGTGTGTGTGTGTGCATGCATGTGTGCATGTGTGCATGTGTGTGTGTATGTGTGTTTGTGTGATGAACCATCCCTCGACCCCCATTTCGAGGTAGCCTCTTGGGGACTAGTCTATTGTGGGTTAGGCCCTGATGCCAGGAGGCATATTCCACGGTGGATTCCGTGAGGTTTTACGATGGATTCCGTAAACTTAGATGACCGGGGCTCATACGCAAAGAGGATTCTTTGTGCGAGAAGTTGATGGGGACGCCTGTCCTTTTCGGGCGTTTCATTAATTTAGTGTGTACATGGGTGATTCCATAGCGGGTGATTCCGCAAAATGCATATTAAATTAATAAACGTTTATGAGTTTAGAGTGCGCACTCGTAATAAATTAAGGTTAGGATTTATTTCTAACCAGTTGATTTATTTATGTAGCTGAAGACTGCTAGGTATTCACTTTTGTCGGTTTAATTGTGTTATTTTACTAACGATTGTGAATGCTTCAGTTGATGTGTAGAGATAGCAGCAGTGGCGGAGGAAAGCATTGGAGTCTAGCGGGTTTTCGATCTTTGGACTATATTTTGATAGGCGCCACGCCTATATTTTGTTATGTCTATTGAGACATCGATTATTTATTATTATTTTGTATGCGCTTATGCACCTGGATATGTTATTTCTATTTGGACATTGAGATTGGGCGTGCCAGACACTATGGGCACCGTCCATTAGCTTTATTTTCCTATTTTTGGTAGAAAGCAAACTCAAAAGCTAAAAGCTTGTCATATTTTTGTAATTGGGCTATTTTTGAGCATAAAGATTGGAAATATACATTAAATACATGCTTTGTGAAGCGCTCACACAAGGCATGGGGGAGATTGAACCCAATTTGTCTCTTGTCTCATGTCGTGCTTGCTTTTACATGGGTTTTTGTGCTAAAAAGTAGAGTACTTTGTTCTTGGGGACCTTCTGGGATTCACCACGTGAGCTATCTGCGACCGATCTGCGCACCAGTGGTATCAGAGCGGAGCAGAGATCAAGGGCTTCCAATCGCTACCAATCTCGGGTGAAGGCGGAGCTCCAGGAACAAACGGCCTCTACAGTCAATCTCATCGCGAACCGTCGATACAGGCAGACTTCTGGCGATCAAGAACCCCTATTTCCACTGTCAGATCGCGAAGGACCAGGCTCTGTCGGCGAAGGACCACACAATCATCTTCTTCACTAAAATCGTGGTTAACAGACAAAAAGAGTAATTCTTTTTCTTCATTAAGCTTCAAAGCTTAAAGTTATCACTTAATAAGCTTAGTTATAAGCTTAAGAAAGCTTGAAACAACGATTCGTTAATCGGCGGCGTGAGGCTGTCCTGGGCGGCGCAAATCCATCAAGGACATATTCTTGTCCTCAAAATCCACGACGGATTAAGAAGCTTAAAGCTTCTTAATCCACTAAGTCAAACAAAGCTTCTAAGCTTTCTGCAAGTCAGCTAAGGCAGAGAAATCAAAATACTCCGGGTCTCGCACTACAGAAGTCAAGTTCAGCAAGTCACTTGGAATCAAGTCCTGCAAGTTCTGCAAGTCGGCTAAGTTCAGCAAGTCAACAACCCTGCAAGTCTGTTAAGTCTGCAACTCTGCTAGTCAGACTAAATCAGAACTGACTAACGCTCGAAACTCCTAGAAGACTTGTTCGTTTGCAAAAACTCTGAACTGGAAAGTTGTTCGCAGCAAGCTGTTTTACCTATCTACAAGTTCGTTGAAGTACTTTCAGCAAATGGAGACAGAAATATTTCAGAATTTCTGAAAATTGAAGAAGAAAATACCCAAAAATACATAGCCTTGTAACCCCAAATTTGAGCTACACTCATCCCGCTAACTGATTTTGAGTGAGAAAGGTTTGTTGAGTTTTACAGGATGACTACCCCACATATGGATGATCCTATGACTGAAGACGACCTACCCGAGCCTACCATGGAACAAAAGTTGGATCTTATCATGCTGCAATTGGACGAAGAGCGAAGAGCTAGGCAAGCCTTGCAAGCGCAATTGACAAAGCTACAAGGAGCGTCCACTGATAAAGAAGAACCTCAAGCTGAAGATCTGATTCGCCGTACCATTGACGCCACTCTTGAAGCACAAACCATTCGCAAGGAATCCAAGATAAGTAAACGAAGTTTCAAGTTTCGCACTTTCAATGGCATAAGAGAAGGAAAGACTGTTTTATCATTCATTAGCCAGTTTGATGACTATTTCCATGAGGAAACTTATCCTGAGAAAGATAAAATCAAGTGTGTTACTAATCATCTGATAGATAGAGCATCACTTTGGTGGACTGTAGTCCACAAGAGTATAGAATGTCCTGCTACATGGGAAGATTTCAAGAAGAAGTTCATGCAAAATTTCCTTCCACCGCAATTTCATGAGAAGGCTATCAAGCAATGGGATTTACTTCAACAACGCGACCGTGAGCCTATTCCACAGTATACAGAGCGTTTTTGGAATGCACTCTTACAGCTACGCATGCTTGAAGACGTACCAGAGACGACACATAAGCAGAAGTACATGTCTGGACTTCTTGGACATTACTACGCTGAGGTGAATATGTTCAAGCCTGCTACCCTTGAAGACGCCATCTCCTTAGCTCACGACACTGAAGATAAGTTACGCGGAAGAGATCGACGACCACAGCCATTCCAAGCAAACGGTAATTATGGATCTAAACAATTCAATTCCAATTTCAGAAGGTTTAATCCAGGTCGTTTTTCATCACCATCTTTCCGCAAGAATTGGCCTAAACCACCTGCATTACCATCCACTGTCAATCCAAATCCTAAGCCTATTCAACAAACAAATCCAAATATACCCAGACTCCCAGCAATTGCAAATAATGTGACCAAAGCCAAGCCCATCGTATGCTACAAGTGTCACCAGCCAGGCCATCTCGCAGCAAATTGTCATTCAAAGAAGCCATCAGCACATATCAACTACCTTGGAGCTATGGACAAAGAAGAGCATGAGGATATGCCGGATTTCACTGAAGAAGAAGATGATCCTACTACTACTTCCGACACTTTACCAGGTATGCCTACTTTACATTCATTGTTGACTATGAAATGTATGGTGCATGGAAAAGAAAGAACTATATTGCATGATGACGGTAGTACCCATGACTTTATTTCAGCAAAATTGGTAAAGGAATTGAAATTGCATACAGTACCTACACACTATCGCATAAAAGCTGCATTTTTAGGCACTAGGTACAATGGCACACAAGAAGTTCAAGATTTAGAAATTCAAATTGGTCCATATATTGAAAGAAGAAATTTCTTAGTTGTCCCATTACAGTCAAGCGACATTATTCTAGGAATGCCATGGAGACACCAACATAATCCCAATATAAATTATTCCACACACACAATGAATATTAATTTTCAAGGAAAACTGGTGCGCAAATCGGTCGCAGATAGCTCACGTGGTGAATTCCCAAAGGTCCCCAAGAACAAAGTACTCTACTTTTTAGCACAAAAACCCATGTAAAAGCAAGCACGACATGAGACAAGAGACAAATTGGGTTCAATCTCCCCCATGCCTTGTGTGAGCGCTTCACAAAGCATGTATTTAATGTATATTTCCAATCTTTATGCTCAAAAATAGCCCAATTACAAAAATATGACAAGCTTTTAGCTTTTGAGTTTGCTTTCTACCAAAAATAGGAAAATAAAGCTAATGGACGGTGCCCATAGAGTCTGGCACGCCCAATCTCAATGTCCAAATAGAAATAACATATCCAGGCGCATAAGCGCATACAAAATAATAATAAATAATCGATGTCTCAATAGACATAACAAAATATAGGCGTGGCGCCTATCAAAATATAGTCCAAAGATCGAAAACCCGCTAGACTCCAATGCTTTCCTCCGCCACTGCTGCTATCTCTACACATCAACTGAAGCATTCACAATCGTTAGTAAAATAACACAATTAAACCGACAAAAGTGAATACCTAGCAGTCTTCAGCTACATAAATAAATCAACTGGTTAGAAATAAATCCTAACCTTAATTTATTACGAGTGCGCACTCTAAACTCATAAACGTTTATTAATTTAATATGCATTTTGCGGAATCACCCGCTATGGAATCACCCATGTACACACTAAATTAATGAAACGCCCGAAAAGGACAGGCGTCCCCATCAACTTCTCGCACAAAGAATCCTCTTTGCGTATGAGCCCCGGTCATCTAAGTTTACGGAATCCACCGTAAAACCTCACGGAATCCACCGTGGAATATGCCTCCTGGCATCATACCCCCGGGGTGGGATAGCAATTGACCTCAATTGCTATTAGCTCAATGTGGAGCTAACAAAGTGGGGAAAGCATTTAGGTCTCTAGCGTGCATCCATTGTGCTTCTTCTACAGGATGGTTCTTAAATTTCACGAGATATCTAAAATACCTTCGGCCAGTTCTAGTGGTCATGTAATCAGTGTCTATGATGGCTTCTGGTTCAAGTATTTCAGTCTCTTCTTCTAGTAAAGGTGGATTTTCATAGACAGGGTGGATAGGTAATTGTCCTCTAAATGGTCTCAATAAACTAATATGAAATGTATTATGAATTTTCCAATGGGATGGCAGTTCTAACTTGAATGCATTGTCATTAATCTTATGAATGATTCTAAATGGTCCGTAGAATCTAGGGGCTAATTTGACAACTGGATGTCTATCTACACTTTGCAGTCTACGCTTTTCTATTCTAAGCCAAACATAATCATCAACTTTGAAATTCATAGCTTGTCTTTTCTTGTTGGCTTGTTTGGTATATGATTGTTGGGCTTTAGCAATCATATCCTTGACCTCATCAAAAATAGTGTTTTGCATAACAGCAATATCATCGGCACTTTGTATTCTATTAGACAAAGAAGCAACAGGTGTAGATAATCTATATCCATAAATAACTTCAAAAGGTGCTTTCTTTGTAGATGTGTGCGGTGTATTATTGTAAGCAAACTGTAATAAATGTAAATGAGTATCCCATGTCTGAGGTTTAGAGATAGTGTATGCACGTAAAAGATTTAGAATAGTGCTATTTGTGGCTTCTGTTTGTCCATTTGTTTCTGGATGAAATGCAAATGAGAAATCAATCTTTGTGCCTAGATTTGCAAACAGTGTAATCCAAAAATTATTACAAAATCGAGAATCTCTATCTGAAATAATCACTTTCGGCAATCCATGGTTAGTAAAAACAGTTTTCAAAAATAACTGTGCTGCTTGTGATGCTGTTAAAGTTTTCTTACATGCAATGAAATATGCTTGCTTACTAAATCTATCTACAATTGTCCAAATCATGTCATGGTTAGATTTAGTATTTGGTAAGCCAGTAATGAAATCCATAGATATATGTTCCCAAGGTTTAGATGGAATAGATAAAGGCATTAATAATCCATACTGTTTACCATGATGTCTTTTTATTCTTTGACAAATCAAACATTCAGAGACAAAATTAGAGACATCTGCATCCATATGCGGCCAATAAAAATCTTCAGTTAACATGCGTAATGTAGAAATGATACCTCTATGACCTTGATATGGGGGACAATGAATTTCATTTAAAACAAAAGATCGGAATGGAATAGTAACACACAGTCTCTTTTCAAAGAACATGAATCATAGTTTGGACAATTGTAGATAGATTTAGTAAGCAAGCATATTTCATTGCATGTAAGAAAACTTTAACAGCATCACAAGCAGCACAGTTATTTTTGAAAACTGTTTTTACTAACCATGGATTGCCGAAAGTGATTATTTCAGATAGAGATTCTCGATTTTGTAATAATTTTTGGATTACACTGTTTGCAAATCTAGGCACAAAGATTGATTTCTCATCTGCATTTCATCCAGAAACAAATGGACAAACAGAAGCCACAAATAGCACTATTCTAAATCTTTTACGTGCATACACTATCTCTAAACCTCAGACATGGGATACTCATTTACATTTATTACAGTTTGCTTACAATAATACACCGCACACATCTACAAAGAAAGCACCTTTTGAAGTTATTTATGGATATAGATTATCTACACCTGTTGCTTCTTTGTCTAATAGAATACAAAGTGCCGATGATATTGCTGTTATGCAAAACACTATTTTTGATGAGGTCAAGGATATGATTGCTAAAGCCCAACAATCATATACCAAACAAGCCAACAAGAAAAGACAAGCTATGAATTTCAAAGTTGATGATTATGTTTGGCTTAGAATAGAAAAGCGTAGACTGCAAAGTGTAGATAGACATCCAGTTGTCAAATTAGCCCCTAGATTCTACGGACCATTTAGAATCATTCATAAGATTAATGACAATGCATTCAAGTTAGAACTGCCATCCCATTGGAAAATTCATAATACATTTCATATTAGTTTATTGAGACCATTTAGAGGACAATTACCTATCCACCCTGTCTATGAAAATCCACCTTTACTAGAAGAAGAGACTGAAATACTTGAACCAGAAGCCATCATAGACACTGATTACATGACCACTAGAACTGGCCGAAGGTATTTTAGATATCTCGTGAAATTTAAGAACCATCCTGTAGAAGAAGCACAATGGATGCACGCTAGAGACCTAAATGCTTTCCCCACTCTGTTAGCTCCACATTGAGCTAATAGCAATTGAGGTCAATTGCTATCCCACCCCGGGGGTATGATGCCAGGAGGCATATTCCACGGTGGATTCCGTGAGGTTTTACGGTGGATTCCGTAAACTTAGATGACCGGGGCTCATACGCAAAGAGGATTCTTTGTGCGAGAAGTTGATGGGGACGCCTGTCCTTTTCGGGCGTTTCATTAATTTAGTGTGTACATGGGTGATTCCATAGCGGGTGATTCCGCAAAATGCATATTAAATTAATAAACGTTTATGAGTTTAGAGTGCGCACTCGTAATAAATTAAGGTTAGGATTTATTTCTAACCAGTTGATTTATTTATGTAGCTGAAGACTGCTAGGTATTCACTTTTGTCGGTTTAATTGTGTTATTTTACTAACGATTGTGAATGCTTCAGTTGATGTGTAGAGATAGCAGCAGTGGCGGAGGAAAGCATTGGAGTCTAGCGGGTTTTCGATCTTTGGACTATATTTTGATAGGCGCCACGCCTATATTTTGTTATGTCTATTGAGACATCGATTATTTATTATTATTTTGTATGCGCTTATGCGCCTGGATATGTTATTTCTATTTGGACATTGAGATTGGGCGTGCCAGACACTATGGGCACCGTCCATTAGCTTTATTTTCCTATTTTTGGTAGAAAGCAAACTCAAAAGCTAAAAGCTTATCATATTTTTGTAATTGGGCTATTTTTGAGCATAAAGATTGGAAATATACATTAAATACATGCTTTGTGAAGCGCTCACACAAGGCATGGGGGAGATTGAACCCAATTTGTCTCTTGTCTCATGTCGTGCTTGCTTTTACATGGGTTTTTATGCTAAAAAGTAGAGTACTTTGTTCTTGGGGACCTTCTGGGATTCACCACGTGAGCTATCTGCGACCGATCTGCGCACCAAGCCCACTACTCATGACGCAATCCATGGGGGCCATAGAGTCACACAATGGAATCCCCTTTGGAGAGGTTTCGATGCAGGATGCATCATGGAATGCCCTGCACAAAAGGGAACATAGAAGGTAACATGGCACGAAAGCAAGTAAGTAGGCACAAGATAGCAATATTAGGCAAAGAGAGTAGAATGGCCCTTCTTAGGGGTTATCACATTGTGAAAGAGAGGTACAAGCCGAAGGTATTTGTATAAAGGGACGACTTGGAATCAAGGTCATGAGTGAGGGAGGAGCTATCAATTTGCATCCGTCACAATTTAGCACTGTGGTTGAGAGACTAGGTCAAGACAGATCACCATATCCCTCATACACACCTCCCCTTCGAGAGCTCTTCATTCAAGAAGTCTAAAACACATCATCTCAAGGGTGTAGGAGGTTCCTTCCAAGAACCCAAGCGAAGTATCCATCACGGCACAACTTAGAAGTCAAAACTTTGGGGGTCTTAATAGCAACTCACTATCAAGTTGGTCAGTGTTTGTCCAATCTAGGTGCCTTGCCCCCTAACTCAATTACAAATGAGGAGCTGAGTTCTTTCAAAACCCGACTACAATTATCTCAACCCATGACTCAATTACAATTATGGAATGGAGTCTTCTACAAGTTATTAAACACTTCGCCCTTTCCTTCATGCATGAGGAAAAGGGTAGCCCAAAAGATTTAATGTGTGCAACTTGACTTAACAACTTGAGTGTACTGAGTTGCCAATTGGTGCGAGCTTAACATGAGAGTTTAGACTAGTTATGCCAAGCTCAAAAAGCAAGAGTTCATGTGGAGATGCCTTGCTAAGAGAGAGAAGCACGAAGTCTTGTGGGGGACTTGTACGTTGTTACATGAGTGGTGATTGAGAGCAAGCCTCACTCACAACCCGATAACGAGACATTAAGGAGTGTCGGTTGGGCTAATTTGACTTTGTTTGATGCATAACAAAACTTGAAAAATTCAAATATTTGACAATACACCACAAGCCACACAAAAACAAGACAACACACAATAAACAATGCCTCTTGTAGCTCAAGACAATTAAAACCCAAATTCGGGTAGAGCATCACACAACTACAACACGATGAAAATACCAACAATTCGAAAATAAACCAAATGAAATATATTCTCATACCTTAACAACCTTGAGCCGACACTTAGCGCCACAAATCCAAATTCTTCAACTTCCAAATTGCCATGACAAGAACTCGCTCTAGCATACGACCCTCCACGGTCTCCTCTCTCACAAAATACAATTGCAATGAAGGAACTCTTCAATCTCCTCTCCTTAAATATTTTTCCCAGTACTCTCTCACTAGTTTTCCTAGTAGTACTCTCTCACTAGTTTTCCTAGTACTCTCTCACGTTGGTTTTTGGGCTTTTTACTTTTCTACAAGACGAAGGCTTTTATGCTTTCCATAAAAGCTAAGGCTTTTTTATAAGCTTTTTACACGTGTAGCCTTTGAGGCTATTGATTACCTTCTCTACGTTTCAAATAGTCACCCTCACGTTTATTACGTTGTCATCCCGCTTGCCATAATATGCGCCGCCATATCATTTTGCGTCATCAACAGACCGTCTTTATCCTTAAAGAAAAAAGTAACTAACTCCAATCAAGCCATTACCTCTTCAATCACCAGAATATGCAGCCACCCTGGCCATGTGATTAATAGTCGCCATTAAGGTTGCTAAAATCGTGTCTCTGCCTGCCTGCGATCAATACTTAGCCGTCCAAATCAAGATCAAGGTCATCGACCATTGAACGGGGATTGCTTGCTCGTTATGTTTTCAGAACGCCTTCCCCCCTGCATCAACGGAGTACTGCCTGTCACTTTGCCTTCTTCTCCGGCTGTTTGTCATTCTGTGATGCCTGCGTCAAGGCATTTTAATACGCCATCTGCTACCATGGCCGTCTTCAACAGTACCACAAATCAGATCGTCATCCTGTTTTGCATTAATCTTCGACAGCCACCCTCTTCGTATCGCTGCTTGTAATGCCATTATTCATATGCCCTGCAGTATGCCGCCATCTATCCATCTCAATTTCGATCGTTTTGCCCTTAATAAATTGTGTCCTTTTTCTGTCACTTGCCCTTGATCAGCAACATCACCAATGACCATCACATTTAACCTAGGTCATCTTAGAATGCCATAAGTACCATCGTTATTGTTGATTCTCTGCTATATTATCCGTCAATCAATCCACCATTATGGTTCCTCAATCAGCAAAACTGCCATTTGAAATTGCTTTTCATAGAAGCTCCCTGTCCTCTGAATACGGTGGCCATCTTCATTCATCAAAGGGAAACGCCATCTGTCAAACCTCTAAAGGAAGCCGCCATCACATTTAAGATAGCTGCCCCTACCCATTGAATGCCATTGTCACTACTCGCATGAAAACCTTGTCACTAGTAGGCAAATTTCAACTCTAGCTCCATCCTCCTTTTCATTGTTTCACTCACGAGAGATGCAACACTAGTGAGTGCCTTTTTTCCTATACACACTAACGTTGATCCGTCTCATTTTACCTGATATCAACACTACTCGTACCTCTCCTTCACAGCTTGGCTGAAATCTATTTTAAAGCCTTTTGTACTTTTGGAACACATTCTTCTTCATGCCCCCCTTCTTGAATCGTATTAAATTCCACCATACTTTTGATTTTACAACAATCTTCATCAAATCTTGTAACTTCAAAAACCCTTATACTTTTTCATATGAACCTGTTTATTTCATGCAATGTGCCCTGACAGAAATATGCTATGAAAGAGAACTCCGTGCCCAATCAAAACATGATTCGAAAAAATATACAATGTCGGATCCATGATATGTAACAAATCAATCAATGTTCCACATTGAAATTATGGATGCACTGAAGAAGTTGTGCCTAGCCTATCTAGATGTGCTTGTGTGTCATGCAAAATGCAAATAAAATTCCTTGATTATTTAAATCCTTATCCTCACCTCTCAACGCTCTTTAAAAAGATATAACATACTCCGCTCCTTCTGCCCATAATCTCACCAACACTCTAGAAAAGATGGCCCTCAAGATATTGACTAGATAAGGACAACCCATCTCACAATTGGCGGCGTCCTTCGCCACACTCTAACTCACCCAACCACATTACCCACTCAATCAGAGGTTCCTAACTTTGTGATGAACATCCCAAATATCATGCATACAAGAAATGTGCGTGCTCAATGAGACAGATGCTCTCTCAAGTGTGTGTGTACAACTAAGATTTAGTGCATATAGCTGCAGCGGACCTCATGCTGTGCAAGTGCTCAACGATGGTGCAAAATGTGCATAATCCCAACCCATGGCGTGGAAGTATTTGATAAGAATCGGAGAAGACCCCCGAGTGCAGTGCATCAACAAGTGCAACGTGAAGTGCTCGTGAACCCATTATCCTCGTGATGTGCAAGAGTCTCAACAAGAAAACAAACCTTGCTCCACAATGTTTGGTAACTAATAGCAAACTCCAGCATCAACTTGTCCAACGAAATACCAAGCTCGACCAAGGCTATCAAGTTTCACACTCAACAAATCAAACAAAATGACAGAAACAAATCCTAAGCTAGACAAACACAAGAAATCCAACTACGAAATGACAAAACAAACTGTCACACAAACAACTAAGCTAGTAAAAATCAAACCTAACTACAATTAGAATAAGGGTTTTCAATTTTCACAAAAACGCTTGACAACGTCTTGCAATGAGAGATGTAATGTCAAGTGCTTGTACCGCCCCTTGAAGAGTTGGCCCTTGGTGGGCTGCATTTTCCATTTGGTCCATCTTGGTGACTTGAAGATACACGGTCTTCGTGACGAGGTAGCATATCTCTTGGCACGGAAGGAGTGATCCCATGTAGTTACATCTCCTTGGTCTTCCATCTTGAAGTGCCCTTAGAGGCATAGATCTTTGCTATAGCACTTTGGTATTTCAACCATACAATAACTTGGGTAGCATGTCGTTTGGCCCTTCTATGCAAGTCCAATGAACCTACATCTTCTACTCTCCCTCGTCACTACACCATATTTTTTCTTTGGAAAATAGTGAGGGAATCTTCTCTTTTGAAACCATCCAGAGTGCCATGGGATAGCATGCCATTTAGCCCATCACGCAAGATCTTACTTTCCCACATCAAGTATCCTTCATCATTTTGCATTGCAAGAAGTGTGAGGAAGGCACCCTTTGCAAGAAAACTGAGTTGAGGCATAGGGACAAATTGATACAACTTGATGTTGTGGTATCATGTCATCGTCCATGCATCGCGAGGGCCATCTCTCTCATGATGAGAATCACTAGGCCTCTATCTCTTGGATTCCGACTTGAGATGCACAAGAAGATGAGGCAGCCATGAGAATCATCTATCCACGCTACACCTACTTGTATAATATGGGGCCCTTGTTGGCTAGGACAAACTTGAGATAGCACCAAGGAGTTAGACTCATTACACTTTCTACATCAAACTATGTAGCTTGCTTTGCAACAAGGGTCATCTCCCTTGCAATCACAATTTTGAAATGGCCTGTGATGACGTCTTCATTGAACAAGTAGAAGCATAAGTGTTTGAGTGGGTCGACATGAAGCATTGGAGCAGTCCGACATAGCACCCCACATATAGACCTTTCCATATTTAGATCAAACACATGAGCATTGATAAGAGCAAAGTTATCATCACGCCCTTTTCTCACCAACTTGCTCCATCACGAGTTGAATCCATTGGGA
The DNA here is from genome assembly GCF_053477565.2 of Lygodium microphyllum. Lineage (NCBI taxonomy): Eukaryota > Viridiplantae > Streptophyta > Polypodiopsida > Schizaeales > Lygodiaceae > Lygodium > Lygodium microphyllum. The sequence continues at coordinate 112,430,418 of NC_141136.1, forward strand.
TTACTCTAAAGGGTCAACCCTCCTAGCAATCAACCTTGCGTTATCATACAACTAGCTAACCACAATGATTTCGCTAAGTAGGTTTCATCCTTTTAGGCCAGAAGCTGAAATGGGTTTCACCACATAAGTGGTCTTGATTTCAAGTTTTTGAGTCTCTTTAAACAAAACCTTCATTCTTAAAAGGGAACCTATCTCATCCCACAAATCAACACATTGGGTTCCATTCACAAAGATCCAATCTCCTTGTTTGGACCATACTTGGAGCATCCTAGCACACTCCTTTGTCTCGACTTTGTTGGGGGTAAAGGCACATGTGCTTAGCTACCCGTGTATTACTACACTGACAGTACCTGTACACTTGTACACTGTAGGTGACAGATGCCCATCATTGTCACTTTATTCTTTATTCTTTTGGTGACATTTGAATAATGGTAATGCCGGTCACACATTGTGATTGTTGAAGTTCCCCTCTCTCTCTTGCTCTTACTCCTTCTACCATAGCTCTTGCTTCCACTTATGTGCTTCTAGTCGTGTGCTTCCATTCTAGGCTCACTCCCTTCAGAGCCAACCATTTGAGGAGCTTCTTCATCCTTTGCTTCAGCCCAAATTCAAGGCTTCAACTAAAGGTTTCATGGCAATCACTGTTTCTTTCTCTTGAGGTATGCATTGAGTATTTCCTTCTTCCAATTTGTTTCAACTTGCTTCATGCTTGTTGAGGAGCTTCCCAAAGCTTAGTTGAGCTTTTTTGAGTGCTTATTGAGCTGAGGAGCAGCCATTTTATCCCTTTTGAGTGGATATAGAGTATACTATAGAAGTCGTGGTGGGCACCTATGACAACTTGATATCACTACCATATTTTGGCCATAACTTTTGCATATGATATCGGAATTAGGCGTTCTATAGCTATAAACAAAAAGCATGACAAGAGCTACAAATCTAGGTATTCATATAGTTGTTTTTTTGTAGTTTTTTGTTCTTTGTTTTCATAGAATAGAATTGTTTTGATTTGGACAATAAATAATAAATTCCATAATGTATGTTTGATGCTTCAGGGATGCTATTTTGGTGCTGGATGGTATGATTATGCTTCTGGACAGATTTGAGCATACATTTGGCTCATTTTTCTCAAAGATTTCATTGCTGTAATAACAAGGTTGAATGTCATTTATCTAGAAAAAGTATATGCCTCTTGTCAGTTGATGCTTTCGAGGCTTGGTATTAATGCCCAAATGTTCGCTTGACACTTGGGAATGCTTGCTACATGTCTTAGAATTCTTTTGGGCTTTGAGTGAGCTTGCATTCATTCAGCTTTGACTATCATATATCTATTGTTCATAATGGACAACAAGTAGTTGTTTGATAAAGATTATACTCATAATGCTTTGAAGCTACTCAAGGTACCACATATTGGATGTATCAACACATAGGTTGTCATGTATGCCCATGGATATGTTTATGGCATGCTCCTAAGCTTAGATTGGATCTTGGATGCTTTGACATTGGCTGTCATTCCTATCCTTGGATGATATAATCAAAGTCTTGCAGACTACTTGGATTCAATGCTTCCAGATGTATACTCTATGGATCTTAGATGTTCAAATGTCATCACTAAGATATTCTGAGCTTTGCTTGCTCGTTTGGCATTAAACTTTTGCTTCAGTGGAAGCTATTTGACTTCGTGTATTGAACCACTTTAACACTTGGATGTACTACAGAGCATTTGGTTTATACAATGGAGCTTGATCTTATCACAGTGAGATAGTGGGACTCATTGTGCCATGTACATGCTTGCTTGATAGTTATTGGATGTAGTTACCCTATTGTGGGCTAATTTGATCTCTTGGCTTGGACTTGGTACTTATGTCTATTAGGGTGTTGTCTGTGGTATTTATACGATTTTGGGTCATGTATTGAGTCTTTGCTCTCAGTGGGTTATGCATCTTGTAGTTCTCTTCATTTACCCTTGAGACCTACCTTGTGCATGACACCTATACATTGCAGTTGTGACAGTCTTCAGTGCTTGTTGTTCTTGGCTTCTTCCCTCTTGGTTGCTCATACTTGGTTGTTGGCATATTGCTGCAATTTATTATAGCAACCTATCATTTTAGTTTTATGCATCTACTTGAGGGCCATCACTTGTACACTTGACAGTTTCTTGACTATAGTTTGTGGACAACTCATTATTTTGTCAGTACCTCTTGTTTTCAGCTTGATTTAACAATGGTTTTGGGGCTAATTTTTTGGATATTATAGTAGCCCATATTGCCCTACTTTCTTGGTCTTAGTATGGCTAATGGTTCTCATGACATTGCTATCTTAAATATTGAGAAAGTAAATGGAACTAATTATACTATTGAAAGATTGAAATATGGAATGTTTTAGTGCAAAAATTACATGTTAGACCACTCCAAAATGGAAATGCCAAACCCAAAACATTGTGGTTGAGAATTGGGATAAACTCGATGAGCTATGCAAGTCCACAATCATTTTATCACTCTCTAAGGAAGTTCATTACAATACTTTGCATTCTTTATTTCTAATTGATACTCTACCTAAGTGATGAGACACTTTTTGTATAGCTCTATATGCTAAGGATGGGCTGAAATTGCATGATGTAGAGAGTGCTCTCTTGATAGAAGAGTGAACAAAAAGAATGTGGATGCTTCTCTACATCCCATGCATTGACTAAGAGAGGTTGGTAGGATAAAAATCGACGTGGTAGAGACTCTGGCAGGTCTCAATCTAGGACATGTGGATAGTCTTGTTGTAAGTCCCATGGCCGTAAGTCTGGTCTTAGTTGTCATTATTGTGGGAAATCATGTCATAATTGGCCACAATGCCATAAAATGTGTAAAGACGAGCTCAAGAAAAGGGAAAGGGTAAAGTGCAGGACAATAATGATGATCGCATGCAACCTAATGTATTTGATGATCTTATATTGGCAACTTCTTCTTTAGATGCTTCACAGCTTGTGATTGATGCTTTGTTGAGACATACTCAATGTTGGTTAATAGATTCAAGGGCTTCCTTTCATGTGACCCCTCATAAAGATCGGTTTCACTTCTATCACAATATGACTAGATCTTTTTGTTTGGTTAATGACCTAGCATTGGAGATTGTCAGTATCAGTGCAATGTCTAGCTGCATTTTGGTTCAGGCAGCATGTTCACTTTACATTATGTACATCAAGTACCGGTAATTACAAAGAGCCTTATCTCTACTAGCACCTTGCATGATGTAGGTTATGTTGTCTCTTTTGGTGATTCCCCATGGAAGATTTCCCATGGGAATCTTGTAATTGCACATGGTACTAAGTCTAGTACCCTCTATCCTTTGCTTGTATCTGGGTTAGTTGCCCATGTTTTGGTTGTGTATCTAATTTCACATGTATCTCTTTGGCATCATTGCCTTGGGCACATATCTTTGAAAGGAATGAAAATGCTTCCGAGTTTGTAGAATCTTCCACCCCTAGACTATAAGTATTTTGAGTCTTATGATCATTATTTATATGGTAGACAGAGTACGCATAAAAAGTCTGGCATGAAGCACATGGGTGAGCTTTTGGCTCTTGTTCATTCGAATATATGTGGTTTCATGCCCTGCCAATCACTAGGTGATGCAAACTACTTTGTCACATTAATTGATAATTACTCACATAAGGTCTGGGCTTACCCTATTAAGCAAAAATCAGATGCTTGTCTACCTTTAAGCGTTGACTTGCTCTTGTTGAGAACTAGTCTAGGTATAGGTTGAAATGCCTAAGGTCTGATAATGGGGGCTATCAACAATCATGATGTAGTTTTTCATGAGGAAAAGATGTATAATCAGCATGAGAAGGTGGTTTAGGTACATGGGGTGATCTTTCAAGAGGAGCCTCCTGTTCTCGTGTAGCTAACTAGATAGCCTATAGTAGCTAATGCTCTAATGGCCTAGGCCCCACTTGTTGTACATGATCAGCCTGTTTTGAGATGCTCTACATGAGCCAAGAAACATCAACCTAAGCATTTTATGCCCTCCATGGATTATGTTATAGTGACACATGCATGTGAGCCTCTCTCTTATGATGAGGCTAGAGAATATAGTCACTCATGGGATCTGGCTATGCAGTTGGAGTTTGACTCCTTATAGACTAACTATATGTGGGATTTGGTTCCTTTGCTTGTGGTAAGAAGACATTGCCATGCAAGTGGGTATACACGTTGAAAAGTATCCTTGGATACCCCAAGCCTGCTTATAATGCCAGATTGGTAGCTAAGGGTTTCAAGTAGGAATATGGTATTGACTTCGATGAAGTCTTTTCTATTGTGGTCTAAATGACAACCCTACAATTTGTACTAGCATTGGTTGCTCAGCTAGATCTAGACCTTTATTAGATGGATATAAATATGGCTTTTTTACATGGGGACTTGCATGATGGAATCTATATGTAGCTGCCTAAGGGCTTTGAAGAAAAATGTAGGAAACACCTAGTGTGCAAGTTGAGAAAGAGCATTTATGGCCTTAAGCATACACTTAGGGAATGGTACCACAAGTTTGATACTTTTATGCATTCATAAAGATATAGTTGTAGGGCTACAGATTTATGCTTATTCACAAAGAAGGTTCGTGATGGCAATCTTATGACTTTGGTACTTTATGTGGATGGCATGCTTATTATTGGGAGCACTCATGGTGAGCTGGATACCTTGAAAATTTTGCTCAAGAAGAGCTTTGAGATAAAGGACATGGGACATGCCTTGCATATTCTTGGGATGTGCATAATGTGCGATCGCTCTAAGGGGCTCCTTTATTAGTCATTACAGAATGAGTATATTCAAAAAGTCATTGAGCGGTTTCATATGTAGGACGGTAAGCTTATTAGCTATCCTCTATTTCTCATGTAAAGGTTAGTTAGGACAATTGTCCATAATCTGCATCCATAGTCTGATGCGCAGAAGGCCGAGATGGCTAAGATCCTTCATGCATTCGTCATGCTTGGGCGGTTTGATGTATGCCATGATAGCCACTCATCCTAACTTAGCATTTAGCGTGGGAGTTGTGGCATATTATATAGCTACACCTAGCAAATGATATTGGGATACTATCAAGGGTATCATGAGGTACCTAAAGGGCATAACAGTTATGTGCATATGTTATGGTGGCTAGGATATAGGAGTTGTGGGGTACACTAACTCTAATTATGCAAGACATGCAGACAATAGGAAGTCCACTTTTGGCTATGACTTCATCTTTGTTGGAGGTGCCATTTCTTGGATATCTAGGGTGCAGAAATGCATGACCCTCTCTACTACTACCGAGGTCGAGTATGTTACAACTACTAAGGCTTGCAAGGAGGCTCTCTGCTGGCAAGCCTTGGTATGACTAATGTGGTCCCTATACTACATTTGGATTGTATGAGTGCTATCCAATTAGCCAAGAATATGGTCTTCGGTGCAAATACGAAGCACATTGAGGTGCATTACTACTTCATTAAAGAGATCGTCAAAGGACAAGTTTGTTGACCTTGTCAAAATCTCAATATTATAGATTTGCTCTCAAAAAGTTTCTTAGCAGAGCGTTTTGCCTTCCTTAAGAAGTTTATGGGCATTGGATGAGATGACTTCTTTCCTCATCCTATTGTAATTAAGTACATTTGTTCTTTGTCACTTTTTTTCTTGTTCTCTCCTCACTAGGGACACATTTGCCTTTAGGTGGGAGATTGTTGGGGATAAAGGCACATGTGCCTTGTTGCTCATGTATTACTATACTAATAGTACCCACACACCTATACACTATAGATAGCATGTGCCCATCACTGTCACTTCATTCTTTATTCTTTCAATGACATTTGAATAAAGGGAAGGCTAGTCACACATTGTGACTATTGGAGTTCCCACATCTTGTGTCTCTCTCTGTCTTGCTCTTGCCCCTTCCACCATAGCTCTTGCTTCCACTCACATGTTTCCACTCCAGGTTCACTCTCTTCTCTCGTATGAGCCATTTGAGCACAAATAGTTAACACTTCATCAAGGTCATAGAAGTGGGTTTCAACCTCATCACAGAAGGGTACCTATTTTCTTCCATTTATCGACTTGGTTTCTATGTCACAAGTTGAGTTTTCAAGTTGAGATTACCTTCCCTTGGCACATACTTGTTTCTTTCTCCTTTTCTTGGAGCTTTCCTTTGCTCATTTCCTTTTTCCATCACATGAGTCGGAGCATGCCTTGGCTCCCTCTAAGGTTGCAATCATCTTGTCACAAGAAGAGGGGCTCTCCTTAACACCCTCACTGTTTTCAATCCTCAAATCACATGTCCCAATTCTTTATGCTCCCTCCAGGTGCACAAGCCTTTATTCATTCCATCACAAGAGGAGGGGCTCTCCCTAGCACCCTCAGAGTCATCTATCTTGGCTTCTTTATCCTCGCTCTAGGTGCACAAGTCTTCATTCCCCACAAAAAGTGAGCACCTCATCAAATCAAACATTCCATCACTATCACCCAATACATAGGTTGGCCTCATGGTCTCAACATCATCATCAATCTCACTTAGAGAAGGGGAGTTGACCCAACTTGCCTCATCCTTGCTGCCTTCTTCAGTCAACACATCACCTACCCAATAACTTGAGGGACCTTGGCACTACAGGGTGGTTCCGTAGTTTTCTTGTTCACAAAAGTGGGAGTCAGCATCTCTTGCCTCCTCCACGTTGTTCAACATGTCCACCTAAAAACCATCTAATGTGCCTTGACATATAGGGTCATCCTCATCATATACTTGATCATCATAGGGAGACTCAACACCTCTCACCTCATCTATCCTATCCATCATATATTCACCATAATATTCTTGATCATTGAGGTAGGAGTCGGCTCCTCTTGCCTCGTCCTTCCCATAGTAACCCAATTGCTAGCATTTGTTTTCCTGTTAGAGTGGTGGGATTTCCATGTTGTACTAATTTGGCCATGGCACATTAGCCTCATAATCATGCAGTGGGCTTTTGCCCCACTCACTTGTGTGTTGGTGGCATTGTGTGTCCCATTGTCCATCTTCTATCATACTTTCCCTTAGTCTCAATTCATGCTCTTCAAGGTGGAACTCCATTTCAACTTTGGGGGATATCATGCCTTCCCTTAGTCTCCATTCATGCTCTGCCAAGTAAAGCTTGTCAAGAATTGCGTGGTGGGGGGATTTGCTTGAGCTGCTGCGCCAAACACACACTGTATACACAAGAGGAAGCTCACTCAAGAACACAAGAAGAGAGATGGAGGCCAAAAACGTTTTCTTGCAGGTTTCTTCTTCTTCTTCCACACACTATACAATGTACACGAAGTTTAGATAAGATACAACATAAAGGAAAGTGGCCTACTAAGTCAAACAGTGCATAACCAACTACACTAATCGACTAGCGCTATGTCTTTGCCAGCTGTAGGTAGGTGTAACAAACTAAATATAATAAGCGATAAGTCAGTGGCCATGTGAGTATCATAATGACCACCAACATGCTAAGTGTAGATGTGTGGACCCATCTAGCCAGGCAGTCCATCATCAATGTCCACACATGTTGAGCTTGCCATCTCAACACTCCCCCTCAAGCTCAACTCTATCTCTACAACTCCAAGTAAGCTTCAGAAAATTCGAAGCTTCTCTGCACCCAATGCCTTTGTGAAAATGTCAGCTATCTGATCCTGTGTGCTGACATATATCAAGTCAATCTCTCCTGCAAGTACCTTCTCTCTCACAAAGTGATAGTGCACCTTAATGTGTTTTGTCCTAGCATGGAACACTGGATTCCTAGCTAGATGTATGCTGCTCATGTTGTCACAATGAATGACAACTGGACCATCTCCTTGCATGTCCAAATCATCTAATAACTTTTGCAGCCATACCACCTAACATGCTGCCATAGCAGCACCTCTATACTCAGCCTCTGTACTCAATAAAGCAACTGTAGGTTGCTTTTTGCTACTCCATGTAACTGCTGCACTACTAAGGGAAAACATGAATCCACTTGTAGATCTTCTATCTGACATGCTACCAGCCCAATCTGCATCTCTGTATCCAAAGACCTGTACGTCCTTACCTGCCTCATAAAAAAGTCCATAATGTAAAGTGGACTTCACATACCTTAATATACGTCTAACTGCATCCAAATGAGGTTCTTTAGGTATCTGCATAAACTGACTGACAAGGCCAACATCATAACTTAAGTCTGGCCTTGTACAGTCATGTAAATCAAACTCCCTACTATCCTCTTGAACATAGTAGGGTCTTCTATCACATCCCCAACATCAGCACTCAACTTCACATTTTGCTCCAATGGTACTGAAAGGGGCTTACATGCTATCATACCATACTTGGATAACATATCTAAGCCATACTGCCTTTGGGATAGCCATATACCATTATCACATCTGATTACCTCAATACCAAGAAAGTATCTCAGCTCACCCAAATCTTTTATCTCAAACTTCTTCTTCAAGAAGTCCTTAACTTCAGCAATCCCATTGTCACTATCACTTGTAATAATCAAGTCATCCACATAGATGACTATGATGACCAACCCTGCATCTCCCTTTCTCACATAAAGTGAGTGATCAGCATCAGAAATACAAAATCCAATATTGACAAGATACTCTCCAATCTTGTCAGACCATGCTCTAGGTACTTGCTTCAACCCATAGAGCGCCTTCTTTAACCTGCACACATATGTGGGATGCTCTAAATCCTCATAACCTGTTGGCTGCTCCATATACACTTCTTCTTGCAATTCACCATGCAAGAAGGCATTCTTAACATCCATTTGCTACAACCTCCAACCTTTGGCTACTGCCAAGGCAATCACACATCTAACAGTTGCCATCCTAGCAACTAGACTGAATGTCTCTTCATAATCTATGCCATATGTTTGAGCATAGCCTTTTGCAACCAGCCTAGCTTTATACATGCTAACTAAACCATTTGAATTATACTTGACTTTGTAAACCCATTTACAACCAATAGCATCCCAATGACCATGACCAACAGCATCCTTAAAACAAGTGGGCTCAACATCCTCAACTAGTTTCACCATATAAGCATAATGGTGAGTTGTATAACGTTCAAAACCAAATCTTTTACAGGGTATCTGACCCTACTAGATCTGCGTATCACCGGATCACTCAATGGATCCTTTACATTACTAAGAGCTCCCTGTACACCTGGTGTCCTGACAGAAGGAATACCAAGCTCATCATCCAAGCTTTCCGAACCACTAAAATCTCCATCCAATCCCAAATGACTGGTAGATGCATCATTACCATCCAGCACATTCTTCTTTCCTTTGTCCTTCCCTGCAACACTTATAGATCCACCTGAAGATGTGGGGCTACTCCTTAGTCTCCCAGACCAAGGGTTCACTGTAGGTGTAGTACCAGATGATGTTTCTGGTCTACTAAGACTCCGTGATTCTTGTTTATCTTTCTGCACATAGCTGTCCTGATCATTATCATCATCCAAAACATCACCAGCAAGTGTAAACCAACTTCCCATCTCATCAAAGATAACATCCTTGCTCACTCTGAACTCACTTGTGACAGGGTTATAATAGCGATACCCTTTCTGCTCTAAAGAGTATCCAATAAAAACACATTTTTCTGTCTTTGGATCAAGCTTCTTCCGTAGCTCATCTGGCACATAAATATATGCAACACAGCCAAATACCTTCAAGTGCGATACATCAGGCTTCTTGCCAGTAAAGCATTCTTCAGAAGTCATCCCATGAACTGCAGATGTGGAAGTTCTGTTCATAATGTAAACAGTAGTATGGACAACCTCAGACCAAAAATGTTTGGGCATATTCTTTTCAGCCATTAATGCCCGTGCAACTTCTGCAATATGCCTGTTTTTTCTTTCTGCAACACCATTTTGTTGTGGGGTATACCTGCAAGTAAATTACCTCTTTATCCCATGAGTCCTCAATAAGCCATTGAACTCATTAGAGAGGTACTCTCCCCCTCCATCTGATCTCAAGCACTTTACTTTTAAGCCTGTTTCTGTTTCAACATGTGCCTTAAAAGATTTGAAGTGCTCAAATACATCACTTTTTTCCTTCATGAAGTATACCCATAACTTCCTTGAATAGTCATTAATAAATATGACAAAGTATTTGCTGCCACCAAGAGATACATTCTATGTAGGCCCTCAAACATATGTATGTACTACATCAAGTATTTTTCTACTCACTTCTCTATCATGCGAGAAGGGTTGTCTTGCCTGCTTACCAAACTAGCATGCTTCACAGACTTTATGCAATTCTACAACTCTAAAAGAAGGCAACCCTGTAACCAATCCTCTGGACTACATTAATTTCAGCATTTGCACATTTGCATATCCAATACGTTTATGCCATATTTCAATATCTGCAACTACTCCTTTTCCTTTAGCATACATAGCAGCATCCATTGTAGGAATTTCAGCATCCAAAGTGAACATTCGGCCAACTCTACTTCCTTTTGCGACCAACTTGTACTTATAATTAAAGTCTTCTACAAAACAACCTTTTGCATTGAATCGGACCTGCAACCCCTGCTCTACCATTTGGCCAACAGATACTAGATTCTTTGTAATTGATGGCACATGTAATACATCTGTCAAACTCTGTCTGGCCATCATACAAGGACAAGGGAACCTTTCTAATGTGTGAAATTGGGTGGCATGAATCATCACCTGTCTGCACATAACCTGGGTTTTGTAAGTCCTGCATCTCTCCAAATCATTCAACATGACTAGCCATATGATTAGATGCACCTAAATCGATATATCATACATCATCATGTGTCCCCTTTCTTGTAACTGCATTCATCATATGCTGCATAATAAATAGACGCTCATTTTTGTCTTCATTCTGTCATGAAGACGATGCATAGTTTCCTTGTTGTAATTTACCACTGTGAATATCATCCTTCTTTGCATAGCAATGGGCTGCAATATGGCTTGTTTTGCCACAATAATGGCAAACAATAGCAGAATTTCTAGAATATCTATTCTGCCATCTACCTCTTCCTCTAAAGCTCCCCCTGCCTCTAAAGTTTCCTCTGCCTCTAGAAACCTGCATTTCACCAAACGGTTGATTGAATCTATTTTGCTGGTTATCACCAACACGTTCCATAACACGGCCTCTCAAAGAGGATCTACCACGTCCCCTTCCAAAACTCGAGTAAAATGCTTGGACTTGTTTACCATTTCTTTCAGACAAATCACCCTGCATATTGATCCCTTTAGTAATCATGAGAAAGATCAGCTCATCAAAATCTGGAAATGGCTTCCATACATATATTGAAGTAACAAATGATTTCCATGCCTTCTCATTGTTAAGGCCACTCAAAGTGGATGAAACCAAATCATCATCATCCGGCATTGCATCAATCGGTGCTAAAGCATCTGCAATGCTCCTTACCTTCAACACATACTCATTGATAGACATTTTTCGTTTCTTCAAGGCATTCAACTCTTGCTTGAGTTGAATCTTTCGTGCCTTTGTATTTATTGAAAACATGCTCTTAAAATTTGTCCAAGCTACACGTGAAGTTTCTACATTCCTGATATGTCCCAGTATAGTATTATCAATGACTGCAGATAACCAGTACATCACCTTTTTATCTTTCACATTCCACTCTTTCCATGCTTTTAATTCATATATAGTCGAAGGGATACCCACCTCTGGCTCCTTTTCTTCACCTGAGACAAACTCATAAAGACTCTTTCAAATGAGGAAGTTCGTCACATGGAACCTCCATGAAGGGTAGTTGTTCTTGTCAAGCTTCTCAATAATGGGATTTCCACTGTTCTCTGCCATTATCACAAACAAGGATACAACACAGCAAGCTAGTCTTCTGCAATCTTTCACAACACGTGCATAGCACTATGCCAAGCAACCTTTTTCACTGATTGCTCAATAGTACATGTAATCTGCAACTTGTTTGCAAATAAAAATTATGTTTGCTTCCTGCAAACACTTAAAAAATTACAGATTCGCAATTTGTAACATGTGCACCCACTTTCGGTCAATACAACCGAAATCACAGTGTACCCTAAAACTGTTGTCCGCAACCTTGTGGCTCTAAAATGGGGCCTGAAACAGCCTCAGACGCCCAAAATAACTGTGGGAACGCCCTAAAGGACTCATCTATAGAATATACAATGATCTGCTCACACACCAAATCTCACATCAATCTAAGATTTTTGCTCGACCCTGCTCCCGGTGCATCCACGGCACTATCCAAGAGAGAGAGTGGAAGAATGGGAGAGCTTCTTACCCGTTGCTTGCTTGCTTGAACCTTGCTTATTCTCCTTCACTTCAGCCTTTGAAATCAACCTCTCTTAGTGGCCGGTTCTGATACCATGTCAATAATTGCATGGTGGGGGGTTTTACTTGAGCTGCTGCGCCAAACACATACTGTATACACAAGAGAAAGCTCACTCAAGAACACAAGAAGAGAGATGGAGGCCAAAAATGTTTTCTTGTTGGTTTCTTCTTCTTCTTTCACACACTGTACAATGTACTCAAAGTATAGATAAGATACAACATAAAGGAAAGTGGCCTACTAAGTCAAACAGTGCATAACCGACTACACTAATCGACTGGCGTTATGTCTTTACCAACTGTAGGTAAGTGTAACAAACTAAATATAATAAGTGATAAGTCAGTGGCCATGTGAGTATCATAATGACCACCAACATGCTAAGTGTAGATGTGTGGACCCATCTAGCCAGGCGGTCTATCATCAATGTCCGCACATGTTGAGCTTGCCATCTCAACAAAGCTCCGTGTCAACTTTGGGCTCACTTTCATCATTGGACTTACTTTGAGTACTTGTCTCGCTCTCCTCACTTGAATACTTCTTGAGGTATCTTGAGTGGCACGGGGTTGGTCTTCCCCTTTCAAACTTCCTTTGTCTTCTTTCCATGAAGCACCTTTCTTTGTTAGCCAAGTAGGTTTCTATATCAACTTCAGAGTCACTTCCATCTCTTGACTCACTTTCAAGAATCAACTCAATCTCCCTGCGGGGATAAGCTAGATTATGTGCCATCCACCTTGTTTTGTGACCCTTTCTTGCCTTATATTCTGCTTAGAGCATTGACACGAGTCAGTGCTTCAATCCATCATATTCATCCTTTATGTCATCTTACTCTTTGGACTTGGGCTCATCACTTACAAAGTTGGCACACTTCTTGGTGAGGTGGCTTATTATGATACCATTCCCATTGCATTTTCTAGAAACTTCACCTAATGAGGGGATATTTTCTCTTTCACATTCTCGCTTTTGGGACGTTCTTTCTTTCCTTTCAACATTCACTTGGCTTGACTTGTCTTCAAATGCTCAAACCAAATCAAACTCGGACTTCCCAACCTCCATTTGGGCTTCCAATTCACATTTCTCATTTGGCATCATACCAAGAGCCACACCAACTCCGGCATATTCCTTCTTGATTTTTTACTTTGAGGTTGCTTTCCGTCTCCAAATGTCAAAGTTGCCACATTCCATGGCCTTGTCCACCCGAATCACAATTTGCTCATTCACACCACAAAGCTGCTCTTTGGCACATTCTTAACATATTTTAACATTCTCAATCCTCCTTTCCAACTCTTATAAAGCCTTTGCACGAGGGGGACTCATTGCCTTTTAGCCATTCAAACTTCTTGGTCTAGAGAGATTGGTAGCCACATTCCAACACAAATAAAATTTCTAGCACATGCCTCTTCTTCTTGGCATAGATCTCCTCAATCTCAACTTCCAAGTTCGCTTTGGGACATTGGTGAAACACGTTCATCTCTTTGGATCCAGGTATCCCAACGCGAGAGGCTATGCACCCCCCTTGTCAGGTTTGCTTTGATACCAAATGTGATGAACCATCCCTTGACCCTTGTTTTTGGAGTGGCCCCATGGGGACTAGTCCAAAGGCCCATTACTCCTCATGACACGATCCATGGGGGAGTTGCACAAGGGAATCCCCTTTGAAGGGGTCTCGATGTAGGGCGCATCACGCAATGCCTTGCACAATAGGTAACATGGCATGGAAGCAAGTAAGTAGGCTCAAGATAGCAATAGTAGGCAAAGCGAGTGGAATGGCCCTTCTTGGGGTCTATCACACTATGAAAGAGAGGTACAAGTCGAAGGCACTCACATAGACACACTCGCATAAACACAGGACGGGGCCTCGGACTAGTCCCCACAAGGCCACCCCAAAATGGGGGTTAAGGGATGGTTTTGAGCACAACAAAAATTTAATGTAGCCTTTATGGTCTTAAGTAGATGCACCCCTGTTTTGGCTAATGGATGCATGATAGTCTATTTTAAAAGACATAAGCAGGCAAGCTGGGAAAACCAATCGCAATCCTCCACTTACACCACTGTTGATCTCACTTTGCTTAACGAATCATACTTGAGTGGTACCCATAACTCTAGCCCTACATGTTTTCCTCATCATGGTGGTGTTGCACTTCACGGAGTAGGATGGAAAATCATAACAAAATTTTAAGCTCTTAGATGGGCTTCGCATGCTAATTAGAAGTTGTGCCATTTGCGTTGAATGCTTTATCAAATTTGCCTTCACATGCGGCAAATTATGTGTCATTTCTATACTATTTCTCTCTGGGCATAGTTACAAGATGCAATGCACCTTTTCTGGATTCGTGGCTGCCTGACTAACTTTGCTTGTGTGAAGCCCCTCTTGTTCCTTTAAACTCCTAAAACCCAACCAAAGACTCTGTGGTTGGGGTACCATGGGAAAGGCAGCCTTTGAGGGGAGAAGAGAAGCATCCAACGGGTTGGATAGGGTGACGGATTGGCAGCCAGTAATGCCTGCGCAGGACATCCCTCCAGAAGGGGGAAGCTATGCAAGCTCAAGGTTTCCTCCCCTGCTGCTACTCCTGCAGCATTCTCTCATCATCATGGGCCTGCGCCAGCCATCTTCTCCCCTCCCGCCCCGCTGCCGGTCCCGCATTGGCCCTCCCTAATCGCGACTGCAGGTTTGCCTCTCGTCCTGCCACCATCCGTCTGGCCAAGCTGCTGCCCGAGCTCCACGCCTTTGCTTCCTTGGGTTTCACTGCAGACCCCAGGCCGAGGTTGGCCCTCAACCCCTCGTTCCCTTTCACCGAAAAAAGTCATTGTTTTTCTTTTTTGATAACCGCCATTCCTCCATGTTTTCTCTGTGATCATCAGTATAGAGAGAGTTGCCAATGGATTGTTGAAAGACGCAGCATCTCTTCTTGTCTACCAGGACGTGCTCAGGGTTCCTCCTGCTCAAGCCTTCCTCAAGGTTCTGCTTGCGTTGCGTCGGGGCGAAGGTAAATCGTCCATGCCAACATCTCATTTCGTACATGTAGCAATAGCTTTTGCACAGTGCCGATAGTATCTTCATACCTGTCTCTGGATTACCCAAGCCACAGAAAGTTCGCATCAATTCGACTCGCATTAGGATGCCTGGTACACATAGGACACTTATACGAGGCATTTGTTCCCGCAACAACTGTGCCGATGATGCTACCTCCAGCTTGATCAGAAAATGCTGCCTGAATTTAGCTATAGTCTCCTGTACAAGTGTGCTGGTTCTCGTGTTGTTGCTGTCTCCAACCAACGCAGCAGAGTTTCAAGCTTCCAGGCACTAAACGACCTTATTGGCAGTTTCTTCACACTTCCGTTGCCCATTTTTTCATGCTCGCTTGACCCATGTGATGGATATCAACTTGATTTCAGATGCATTCATGACACTGTGTATTCTCGCACTCATGTTACGTATTGCTCTATTGTGGATTCACATAAATCATTCTAGTACCCTTAGATACTCTTAAATCTGCATATGACCTGCAATAGAAATGCAAACACGAAATTGAAGCTGCTCTTCAGATCCTTCATGCTGGGGAGTCCGAGTATGTTCAAACGTGCAGCTTTGAACACGGCATATGTTCAAAATAGCCAGTTCTTGGTTCCTCATAGACTTTGTGTATTGTAAAGTTACTTTGTAGTTCTCAATAGAATCAATGAGAAGCCTAGATGCCCACATTGTGGGAAGGGGACACATCTTGAGGAGAAATGTTGGAAGAAGTATCCTCACCTTTGTTTGGGAGCGAAGGATGGAGCTCAATCATCGGAGCCTTCCTTTACCTCTACACTAGCTGCTACCCATGAGTCTATGTTCCTTCATGTCCATATGTTGGAGGAGCCTTCTTAAGTGGATGCTTTGTCTTCTGGGAGGCCTTGGCTTATTGACAATGGGCTAATTGAAATCCCCTTAAATTCCAGCATATCATTGGTCAATCCCTCAAAACACTAGAACAACTTGCTGTTCTTTGCAAACAACAACCATAATTTTCAATTTGCCCCTTGATTGCGCATCCATAGGGGTCAAATTGAATTTTCTTCAGTTGCATGCAAATCAGCCCTGTTGTGGACCACTAGATTTCACCCAATCTGCCTTCCACTGACTAAATTTGCAGCAACAATCTTCACAAATCACTGAGGCATGCATGCATAATGGTTACAGACCTGGGATCAACAAAATCCCAACAGCAACACTTCAGGTCCAAAATTGAGACTTGAATCATCAATTTTCTTCAGCAAATTGCACATGCATCAAGTGGGAGAAGATAGCAATAGGAGAGAAATATCTAATACATAGTCCCAAACAGATACCAGTAAGCCATTTTTAACCTAGAAACATGCCCAAAAACAGATTGCCCACAAGAAATGAGCCCCAAATCAGGTTGCCTGCTCATGATTGTGCATTAAATGCTTCTGCCTGTTGCTGAAAAGCACCCAACGGCTGTCTTTTAATCAGAAATGGCCTGTACATGCATCTTGCCAGCCCTTGATTGGGCTTCAAATGTTGTTGCCTACTGTTGGTGATGTTCCAATCAGGTTGTCTGCTACTGTTTAGGTTTTCCTGCTGTCAAACCATCCAGATTCAGGTTCGGCTGCTGTCAGTTGCTCCAAAATGACCTTCAGCTGCCCTCTTTGAACCTAGAACTAACTGGAATGCCAAGTGACAAACCTGCCATGCCAAACTCAGTCTCTTGTCTGAATTTCTGGCTAGTAATGATTTAATAAGTTGAAAAATATATGGCCATGCTGAAGCTATGGCCATTGCCTTAATTTAAAATTCCTAACTTCTTTGAACCTTAAATTGTTGAGACTTTTAACAAATCTTATTCCAAGACATTAAATCAATTAATTCCCTAATCCCGTGACACCAAAAGTCATTCCCAAGGTGTGAAGGTCCAACCCTCAGAGACCCGCTCGGGACCCCGTCTAGGCCCTGGGGCAGCACTAGACCCATTCCATAACATTGCCATCTCGACCCCTCAACACATCACGGGGCACCTCAACACGTCACGGAACGCGACATGGCACATAACATGGCACAAGATTCACCAAAGGGCCCATCTTGAGGCCAACACGTCATATTCATATGTGGACAGCATTTACAAGATCACGGGGGGCTCAGCAAGGGACTATGTCACGGCAGGTGGGTGGAGCTATCAACGCGCTTCGACACGACGCCACAACCGTGGGTGAGGGAGTACAAGGCAACACGTCACGGGGCACCTCAACACGTCACGGAACGCGACATGGCACAAGATTCACCAAAGGGCCCATCTTGAGGGCAACACGTCATATTCATATGTGGACAGCATTTAGGTACTCCCTCACCCACGGTTGTGGCGTCGTGTCGAAGCGCGTTGATAGCTCCGCCCACCCGCCGTGACATAGTCCCTTGCTGCGCCCCCGGTGATCTTGTAAATGCTGTCCACATATGAATATGACGTGTTGCCCTCAAGATGGGGCCTTTGGTGAATCTTGTGCCATGTTATGTGCCGTGTCGCGTTCTGTGTCGCGTTCTGTGACGTGTTGAGGTGCCCCGTGACGTGTTGAGGGGTCGAGATGGCAATGTTATGGAATGGGTCTAGTGCTGCCCTGGGGCCTAGACGGGGTCCCCAGGGGGTCCCGAGCGGGTCTCTGAGAGTTGGACCTTCACACAAGGTGCTATTCAATGTCCTTGACTAAGATCAGTGGGTTCCCCACTAGCACTTGTTAGCATAATTGGTGCCAATGTTCCTTACTACCCAAGCTAGGGTTGTCTCTCATTGTTACTTACACTCAATGTAATCTCACATGTGTACCACACATGTTCACAACTTAGTTGTCCCAAGAGCATTAAGTTAAAAATTCACAATCTCGTGACATAAGTTGTTGTAAGTATTAGCAAGCCTAGAGAACATTGCAAATCCTTTGGATAGGATTCAAGTGGAATGATCCCCTTATTCTACATGATTTGTTGATACCAATGAGATAATGAGTCCTTAGGAGGTGACCGAGGAGTAGATGACTTTGTAGGTGAGTTAGGGGGGTTTGAAGTAGAGCTGGCTTTGATGGCATGATATAAGATGCAGTAGGTGTAGATGAAGAAAGAGAAGGATGTGATGATGCAAGTCTAAGTGGTTGTATAAGGTCCCTCTCATTAAATACGTCGTCCTTGCTAACTAGAAACTTATTTGTACTAGGATTGTACAAATGGTACACCTTGGATTTAGAGTAGGCTACAAAATTCAAAAGCTGTGCCCTAGGCAGGAGTTTACCTTTCTTGTTATCTAGTGTATGTACATGTGAACCAAACGATGGTGGGAAAGAGATGATCGAGTGCCATGCAATGCCTCAAAGGGGATTTTTTTACGGATTGTCAATGTCCGGCAACAATTTAGAATGTATCTTGTAGCATCGACTGCCTTTGACCACATGTGCTTAGGTAGGTGAGCTTGATTGTGCCATGTTCATGATTGTCTAGCTTCTAAGCTTAACCACTCTATTCTGTAAGGGAGAGTTGGTAGAGGTGGCTTGGTGGTGAATGCCCAACCCCTATAAGAACTTGATAAATTTGTGGGAGACAAACTCACCACCATTATCACTCCTTTTGTCTCTATACAGATATCCGTTTGATTTTGGACCAACTGCACCTAAGTGGAAAAGTAGGTAAAGGCTTTGGATTTTTTCTTTAGAAGTACCTCCACATATCTCTAGAGTAATTATCTAAAATTATAGTAAACCATTTAGAGAGAGTATAGACAATCTACTACTAACTCAAGCCAAGATGAATAAACTTAAAGTGACACGTGTTGAGCTAAGACATGCTTTACAATTGATTAGCATTTTTAAATAGCTCTAAAACTTGCTTAATTAATGAAAAACACAAATTTGGTGCATAGTTTAAGAGAGTTTCAGTGGTTCCTCAAACCCTAATTTTTGGGGCACCCTTCAACATCTATAAATAGATAGACTGCCCACCATTCAGTCTTAGCTCTTTTATGCATGTTTCTCACTCGTGTATAGATCTCAACCATTAGTCTCCCACCACGTGGCGGTCCAGCCTTTGGGACTGTTGCCATGACGTCGTCTGCTTCTCTATTGTGACGTCCTATTGCTGCATTCTATTGCGGCGTTTTGCTACTGCATTTTATTGCTTCGCCACATCATGAATCATCATCCTTTGCAGTCGCCTTAGTCTCCTTACACTTTGATGATCAACATTTGGTGTTTCTCTCACTTCGTCACTGTGACTAGTAGTCATAGCACTTGGGATCCCTATCCGGTGGACATCACTCTCCGACACTTTACTGCTCTACCCTTGGGCATTCTGTACACGTACATTCATTTACAACATTCATTCACTTTAGAGTTTCTTCCCTTTGTGTTTGTCTCTGTGTTTGAGTTTTGAGTTTTGTGTTTGCATTTTGCATTTGGGGTTTGAGTTTTGCTTGTCTTTGTTTGAGTCTTTGTGTTTCAGTCTATACTTGAGACTAGACCACTAAATCAGAACTCTGTAGTGACTCAAGACCGCTAAATGCATGGAGCTACGGGCTCTCATTTGCCTTCATAGTATGGATATAAAATCATATGATATCGTAGGGCTGTTTTTGATTTGAATTTGTATGTTTACACTTCAGATGGAGGGTGCGTGGTGTTCATGCTTTATGTTGATGACCTTATATTGACAGGTGACCATGCTTGCATGATCTAGCAGACCAAGGATGCCCTTCATGAGCACCATAGCAGCTAAGAAACACGTTTCTTTTAGTTTGAAACTTACGAAACGTTTCTTAAAGTACGAAACATTTCTGAGAGTAAAAAATGTGGGTTTTTTGTTTTTTTTTGTTTTTTTTGAGTTGGAACCCAAAACGTGGTTTTTTGGACAAAAACTGTTAGGCAATGTTAAACATGATGATGATGATGGTGTGCAATGACTCGTGGCTCAAGATTTTGGATGAGAGATTGATTTTTTTGTGATTTTGTTTAGTTATTGGACTTTGTCAATCTAGTATCTATTCTTGTCTTGAGAGTTGGTTTTCATTTCAAAACAAACTAACAAAATGTCAAGATCGAGAATGAATCATAATATATCATAAATAACTCATAAATGAGACTAACTTGACTCAATCCATGTTGTAGATAGGCTATTTACATGTTTATTTCAATTTTCTTTGTATGATATATATGAGTCATAATGTTTTGAGTTCTAAACCATAGTATAGCTTTGTCCAAAGACTAACTTGACATAAGTGACAAGCCAATAATGGATCATGGATATATAACGCATTATTCTCAATTGACTCTATTATCACTCGAGCTCAATTGGCCATTCTTTGTTTAAGATAGAGTTCCATAGAGGTTTAGAATCTCTTTTCCTAGTCAAAACTATTAAAAATCCCTATATAAAAAAATTTGTGTTTCTTATTTTACCCCCTCTTGAAGGAAACTTACAAAACACGTTTCTAATGTTTTGTTTCTAAACGTTTTTGGCATTTCTAGCTGCTATGATGAGCACTTTGAGATGATAGACACATGCCTTTTACATTTCTTTTTGGGTTATGAGATATGGTAGAGTGAGAGGGGGATCTCTCTCTCAACAATTGTATATGGAGGAGCTTTTGACTACATTTGAGATGTCTACATGTCGACAAGTCTCTATTCATATGGATCCAAATTAGAAGGCTTCCACCTATGTAGATTCACCGGTAGTTGATGCTTCCCCCTATGGACAATTGATTGGATCTTTGATGTGGCTTCTTAGCACTTGGATTGATATTTGCTTTGTAGTTGGTTTGCTTGCAGGATTCACGAGTGAGCCAAGAAAGCTCATTGATAAGTTGCCTTGTGAGATCTCTACTTTCTCACAGGAAATCCTGATCTTGGCATCTTCTATCCTGCAAGTTTAGGAGACACTATGTGGTGTTGTGGGGATGGAAGGGTTCAGATTGGGCTGATGATGTTGATCTTTGGTGATCAACTGCAGGATTCTACTTTCTATTGGGTGCACGTGTTGTCCCTTGGAGTAGCAAGACGCAATTGATAGTTGCCCTATCATCTACGGAGCCGAGTACTGGGTGGCGGCTTCTACCACCTGTGAGATTGTGTGGCTTTGATAGATGTTGGGAGAGCTTGAATGTCCTCCGAGCCAAGCTACCTCTCTTCTATGCTATACTGAGAGTGGCATAGCTCTTGCATGGAACTTGGTGTTTTGTGCGAGGATGAAGCACATAGATATCCAGTATTGCTACATTTGAGAGAGGATCCTGGATGGTACCATAGAGGTTGAGCATTGAAAAACAGAAGACAACTTGATAGACCTGTTCACCAAAGCTCTTCCTCAAACTATTCTCTGTTAGCATTTTAGATCCCTTAGCCTCATCTTGCATCCAGGATCTGAGAGGGGTGTTAGTGTAGACACCTCTTGGACTGGGTGGGGGGCTAGGCAGATAGGACACCAGGATGGGCAGGCAGTTTGGCAGTTGTGGGCAGCAGTTACGGGGTGGGGCTGAGTGGCAGGCATGACCCTTTGCACAGGGCGGACAGGGCTAGATCAGGTCGGGCAGGCCTGTTGGATAGGTCTGGCATGTGGCAGCCGACCAGGCTTGCCACTGTCTGCCCCAGTCGATCAATTCTGGGCAGGCTGATTGCATGCTTCTGCTGCTTTTTTTTGGCCTATTTCGGCCCATCCTATGCTGCCTCCGGCCATCATTTTGTTTGCAAAGTGCAAGGTCTTCCATCTGTCCATATGCTCATGGCCTTGTACTCAGCATTTTATTCCTTAGTCATCATTTCAGTGTTCTGCTCTCTTTCAGCGTTCCCGTGTGTGTGCGTGTATTGAGCACATTTGATCAGTCTGAGCACATGCTTCTGCATTGCAGCACTCTGACAAGTCCACCACTGAAGTGCATTCCCCTTCAAGAAAGTGGTTACCTTATGCACCTTCGAATGTTTAGAGAAGCTACTAGTATGAATGCCTGCTAGGAAGATGAGAAAAGGATGACAATTACTGATGATCTTGTAGAGGGAAATGGTTGTTTTATATAGGTTGCTGAAACAAACAAACCAGTTCTGATGCCCTTCCACACAATTCAGTGTGCCACAATCCATAAGACCTATGCTAGTAATGAAAGCCCTTTGGTGCCAATTAAAAATCCTCCATCGCTGCTGCAAACCTCCTAAGCTCTGCACTATCGCCTTGTAGGTGTGTAATTTGTGTCCTATGTGAAGTCAACATCTAGGATCTCCTTATTACTTATGAAATAGTTTGAAGTTCAGGGTTTGAATTCAGAAGTTATAAGCTATATGCTACTGCTTGTTGATTTGTCATCACTTTTAAGTTGTGAGATGTGAGGCTGTAAGTAGCAACTTATAAGTTTTGACTTGTATATTTTTAATGTGCGCTTGGATACTTAGGTACATGCTCTTTCATATGCATCAGCTTGTGTTCCATGAGGGAGGGAGGAGCAGTTGAGAGAGGATCTCAACTGATGCATATTGAATTTTGCAGATGGTTGGAAACTTTTGGATGCATATGGAGAGTTTTTTAAGCTTATGGCTGTGGGCCATTTCTCCAGGTTTGGTGCTCATGAGCTGATGTATCATTTTTTTCTTGCTAGTAAAGCTTGATGAATTTTATATTATATTATATCAATAATAATGTGTCTCGTCTGTAAAGTTTGGATTGATAGTATTATAATTTCATGCAAGGCTAAGATGTTCTAGGGTCACAAATGAACAAATACAATTCTAACATTTTCTTTTTTGAATGACAAGGCAAGGGGTGTGATGAGAATGTGTGCAGCACATGGTTGTATCGATGGGTAGTCTACCTTGATTCAAATATTTGCAGATTACTGATATGTCTAGCATGTGGCATTGTATATGAAGGTGAAAGCCATTGGTATGGTAGTGGGATTCAGTGCTGAGGTTGCAGACTTGTCAAGAGTTTGAACACTTTTTGATGACAGTTTCTTGCCATGGAATGAGAGATGACATATGTAAAATCTATTCAGATGTAAACTCTATTTGCAGATGACTGATATGTCTAGCATGTGGCATTGTATATGAAGGTGAAAGCCATTGGTATGGTAGTGGGATTCAGTGCTGAGGTTGCAGACTTGTCAAGAGTTTGAACTCTTTTTGATGACAGTTTCTTGCCATGGAATGAGAGGTGACATATGTAAACTCTATTTAGATGTAAACCAAGTCTTGGCCTGCTCCAGATTGTTAGATTGGCCGGATAAAGATTTGCATAGACTCAAGTTTAATCGAATGGCTCGTTTGGGTTTGCAGACAGTTTTGGACGGTGTTATTTTTGGGCAGTCCTAGCTTTACTCTTTTCGGTGTATTCGTCAACACTTTCGGGTACCCCGAGGATATGGTGATGTCTGGTCATCCATACAGGTCAAACTTCAGAGGTTCTCTCTGTTACCAGTGCTGTAGCCTTTGTATCCATGGCGTGATTGGAAGTTTGTGATACCGGATGATTTTGAGAAGAGGTCTGCCAACTAGATTTACCATCAGATGGTGGAGGCCAAGAGATGGGTCACTACAAAGGTGAATAAATTATGGCATATTAGGGATGGCAAAAAGAAGTGGCAGGAAAGATTCCTTCAGCTATGAAAGTCCAAGGTTCCCTATCAGGGAGTCTTCTTGTGGAGATTGCTGATTTCTGGTCTTCCAACTGGAGAGGTGTTGCGTGCTCGGAAGATTTCTGTTGGACGTTGTGTATTCTGCACTACATGTGATGAAACATTGCTTCATCTTTTTGCCTCTTGTCCAGTTGCGCGACAGATCTAGTGTTTTATCTCCTGTGTGTGGCTCTCGGTTACTCAGCTACACATGACAGCCTGTTCTTGGATTATGGGAAAGCTCCCCTCCATGCCTTCGTTGCATTCTGATTATTCCTACCAATTCCAGTTCCTTAGATGGACTTCACTGCGGCATATCTGGCGTACTCGGAATGCTTTATTTTTGATTCGGTTTCTCCATGGTCATGTGGCCTGGATTCAAGGTTTGGTGTTATGGTAGATTTCTTCTATGATATTAGTTGACCTCATTCTTCTTGACATTGCTGGCTCGTGGCTGGCTATTGTTCGCTCTACACCAGCAGTGTAATTTTCTTCTTATGTTAAAGTCTTGATAGTCTTTCGTCACTTTCTTGGAGGACCTGATGGTCTGATGTAATAGAATGTAAGAGATTTAGTGAGAATCTTGACTGGATGGTCTGATATATATATTTTTTGGAGAGTGAGTCCTAAGCTGACCTATTGGTCTAATGTAAAATATTTACTTAATTCAATTACCTTCACGAAAAAAAATAAAAAACAAGGTGCTTGACAATGAGGGTGTTTTCATGTCTCTATGGATCGATATAAGAAAATATTATTTGAACTAGTTTTAGTCTTATGTGTTGATATGCCTTAAGAGCAACTGTCACACATCAACCTCCCCTCTCAAAAACACCATTTTGCCTATTGTTGTTGATGCAGCTGCAACCATCGTCAGATCCTTCCTCCCTCACCCCCGTGCATTCGCCTCCCCTTCTCTGTCCACTCTTGCTCTGGCTACACCTTCTTTGATGGCTACCTTGCTCCACCCTCAACCTCGTTCAGCCAGCTTGCTTGTGCTATCCTTGATGTAGCCAGTCTAAAGCATACTCCTTACCTTCTTCCTCCCTACTGTCACTCTCCCACCATTGCTTGACTGGTCCCAAATTGCACACCTCTGTGCAAGCTAGTAGGCTCCACTTGCATATCTTGGCGTCTCTTTGCCCTCACTTACTCATTCTTAGCCATGTTCTTTCTTCTTTCTCCTTTTGTAGCAAGTTTCCTCCTCCTTTCAGTTTGCCAACAGCTTGTTCGAAAAGTCTTGTGAGAATTGCATGCAATGGAAACCTTTGGTGCGACATCAGTGCAACTTGTGGTTGCAGCCAATTCTCTCACATTGCGTGTGGTTCTTTTGAGGGATAGCTCTAAACAGGCCTATCAAAGAGTTAGAGGAGACAAGCTTTATGGATAGGGTGCGGGTCAGCTTCTGAGGCACAACTTTGTGATTGGCTTCACTCTATCCTTTGCATAGCTGAGACCTTGCTGTTGGTACTTGAGGCATATACAATTCATTCAACCTTCGCAAATGTAGTACATGAGCTAGTTAATAGGTGGTCTCCACAAAAGAAGTGATTTATATTGTTCCATGGTATGGTGGCTTTACAGTTTCCAACTTCAATTTGCACCTTGAGTTCCCTTAGCATCCTATTACTCTCCCTTTTCCACGCCTTGTGGTGAAGTATTACCAATTGGTGGAGGACTTTGCACACTTCTTCTGTGTTGTGTTCCTTGTATCCTTTGCAAATGTGGTGACAGGTGCAAGGATACTAATGGTAGCTACAATGTCAAGAAAATATCTATAGAGTTGTAGATTGTGGTTGGCAGCTTGTCACTTCATTAGTGGGTCATTGTCATAGTGCAGCCTACTTTGTGTCTTAGATGCATGCATTCAGACATCAGGTTGCGGAGTGTATGTGGTTTGGGCATAAGCTTGTTTTGCAAGAGATTGCTTGCTAGGAAACAAAGTCCCATCTTATTGTGGATGATGATGGATTGACTAGTGTGCAATGATGCCATGGTGAGTGCTAGACACCTCAACAACAGCCCCAACTGTGAGTTGGGACTTTAGGACATGTCACATCTGGTTAGCATGGTTTCATGTAATAATGGGAGGCCCTTTTTCACAGCGAGCTTTGCCATCCTTTGCCTCCACCCTCTCCCTGGCCTATGTCTCCACCTTCCTCTTCGTGCTTACCCCTGTCTCCTTTCCCTTTGTCGCATCCATCTCTATTGTAGATGGTATTGCCTTCGTACCTCCCAAATTTGCCCACCCCTTCTCCATGACAGCCCCTTCCTCACCCTTCTCTTGTCATTCCCCACCTAACAACTCCTTCCCTCAGGTGGCGATGAGCTCCACATCCCAATGACCTCTTGTCATTCCCACCTACAACTCATTCCCTCAAGTGGCGACGAGCTCCGCATCCTAATGACCTCCCCTTGACAATCATAGAGTGACCCCTCTCGATGAGAGGGAGACTCCATGTCCTTGGTGGCTCTAGCATTCCTTGCTACTCCTAGCTTCTACCACAGGAGTTCCAGTGTTGTTGGCCTTGGTCCTACAAGAGAGTTGTGGGTGATGTGGAGTTTTTTGCTTCCACTAGAGGCGGGAATCTTCATAATTTGTAAATCTTAGAATGACAAGGTGCAATGGTTGGCTCCCTTAGACATTCCTAATTGCTACTTTTTTCTATAGATTGTACTCTTTAATAAGCAATCTAAGTAGTGAGGAGAACATAATGGAGGTGATTGGTGGTGATAGAGCACTCGTCCTAGTGGCTGGAAGGTGCTAGTTTGGAGTTGCTTTCATTGCACTGACCTAGGTGCTTGATGCACATCAAGGGAAGGCCTTTAGCAAAGTTTCCTTATCACATCATTCTTTTGTGTACCACACAACAATGGCACCTTCCCTTGGACATAATTGATTGAGTGGCCAGTCTTTGAGCAACCCAATGTTACATGTTGATGGAGGCTTTGCGAATGGAGGCATTGTGTGTGGTTCAAGGGGGTGAACATTATACCCCTACTACACCATGGGCGAGTATGGGGGATTGAAGCTGGTTTTCTTAACTAGCAACCAGATGTCATTGCATGATGCCAAGCGTGCTCTCTCTCTCTCTCTCTCTCACCATGGTAAATTGGAACATGTTTGTCAAACCTTGTAGTTTCTTGCACCTCGCATCTTGGAAATTGAATAGTCTCCACAATATACACTTCTATTCGCTTGAGTTGGGGGTGGGGGTGGGCCTTGTGGGTCAAGTTAGATGTCGGAGGTTCTTTTATTGGAGGCGTTAACATCTATGCTTTGATAGAGTTGAGAGCACTGCTCCTTCTTGGTTAGAGGTCGTGGTTGACTTGCTTGAGGTTGACTATTAGATCTCCTCCAACAATCTAGAGGCTTTAGAGGATTGCTAAATCTTAAACCTTAAACCTTAAACCCTAAGCCCTAAGTAGAATAGAGGTGCAAACTTCGAGTGTATTGCAGATTGAGAGTAGGTGCCTTCCTTTTTGCAGTGGAAGCTAGAGATGTTTGGATGGACTTGTCCTTCCATAGGCAGGACTGATCACTTGACTTATTTTGGAGCTACAAGCAATTGGGGGGTAGCCTCTCGGAGTGTCTAGACATGTTCTATGTAGGTGATCATGGCAACTCTTGAGGGGGAGAGATTAGGAAGATGGCAAGGACTACTCTATTGCATCATGTCCGAGTTCTCTCTAAATACACTTGCTTCGGCCCTAGATCCCCACTCATGTAAGATCCTAGAACTACCTATGAGCATGAGGACTTGCACATATAGATTAGGCAACCTTGGGCTAGAGTTTGGGCATAGAAGGTAGGTATTACAGAGGAGGTGGCACAAACCTTGGGAGAGTTGATAGGATTGCTAGAAGGAGGCTCTTTGAGTGAGGTAGTAGTGTTGGGAGTAGAAGAGGGCACTTACACCATGACCTAGCAGCCATTCAACCGCTGCTACACAATTCTTTTGGTGACCACAACATTTGGATATGGGAGATGCATGCGAGAACTTGTTAGTATACATATTTGCCATATACGGTCATCTCTTGGCTGTGATTGAGTCAAACAAGGACATTAGGACCTCTGATGTTGTGTTTGTTTGTCATTTTATGTGTTTTAGACACTTTAGATGGAGGGTACATCGATGCATTTCGTTTTGGGTATTGTGACCATTTTGGTCAAATGGGTAGGCTTTCTAGGGTGTCCATATTTTGGAGGTGGCCACTTGTATTTCAATTGTGGTCCCATTTTGCCTATTTATAGGCAGCTTGCCCCCCTTACCCATTCATCCATCATCCATTGTGATCATCAGATGACCCAGCTCTCGTCATTCTTCTCCCATCCCTTTGCTAACGTTTGGTGCCCACATTGATGCTTAGTGCTGTGTCTTGGGGCTGACAGTTGCAGCCTTTCTTTCAGCCATCAGTCAGTTTGTTCCTTCTTTCTTTTGCATTTCATTTAGTCTCCTTCTTCTCTATTCACTCCATGTTCACTTTCTTGTCTGCTGCGCATTCTCACATGGTATCATTCCCCTTGATGGGAGCCAGAGACAATGAAAAGGAGCAGCTGTCCATGTTGCAACCAGCTGGGAACCGTCTCTAGGAGCTTTACCACCTAAGTTTCAGCTGAAACTGAGCAGGGTGGCCTGCTTTCTGCCCAATACCTGCTGCATTTTGCAGTGACAGCATCCTTCACCCTCTGCGTTTTTGTTAAGACAGTCCTCATCTCTGCTGCGTTTACCCTTTGGCAGCAGCCACTGCAGCCAGATGGTGACCAATTTCTGCTGTGCGCATCCCTCTGTGCTGATGTCATTATTTGCAGACCTGGCATCTGCATTTTCTGCAGCACTCTATGGTTTTGGGCCCTTCTAATCTGTCTGCAGCCAGCTTTAGGTAGTGTTTCAGGTTCCAATCCTTGTATAGCCTGCATTTTCAGCTCAGCAAATCTTCCCAGCCTTGTGCTGCCCCTAGGCCCCCTTGGACAAGCAGAGAACATTGAGAGCAGCAGTCTTTTCTTGTGTTTTTACAGGTTTTCTTGAAGGAGATCTATGGCTGATGAGTATGACTGGGGGGATCGTGTAGAGTGAGCCCGTGAAGAGGTGAAGAAATTCTCGCTTGAAGATAACAAGCACAATTGTGTGACAAGGCACAGACTGATAAAGGAACTTAGTAGGGTTAGCGTAATTCAGAGACAATGAACACTAAAGAGGAATGAATGAATAATGATAAATACAATGCTCAATGCTGCAAACACACTATGAACTCTAATGTCACTAGGACTGGGACAAAGAGTATGAGCTAGAGAGTGTGTTGTACTCTAATGAATCCCAATACACAGTTTGGATTGGTGTACGATGAAGCTGGATAGCATGAACAGTGGGCAGCAGGCTGGAAAAGTGTTAGAAGATGCAGGCAACGACAGCTGAATGAAAACACAATAGATCTGATATTGTGGCAGGTTGTACGGCAGGGATGGACAGCAATGCAAATGTTGATGATGATGTCAGCACTTAGCAACAGCCGCTTGGATAGAACTCAGGCTGGAATAAGTAAATCAGTAGCAAATGCAGTGTGGAACCTGTCAGATGTGGAAAGCAGGCTGCAAACAGTCGCTCACAGCAGGAGAGAGTTTTGATGCAGGCGCCAATAGGTCAACAGCAATAGACATTAGCTCGAACTTGATATATCCTTTGTAGGTGGGGTGTGAATGGTAGAGATAGGTGTCGGCAATCTACAAAACAGGAGTGGTGCTGAGTGGGAAGCTTATCTATTTATAGAAGTGTGAATCCTTCTACATTATAGTTTGGCTTATGGGACACAGACACCCTCTAACAATGCACATTGTTTAATATAACTTTGCTAATAATTGAGTTTGGGGGTTGTAATAGAGAGCTAATTAGTTTATAATGCATTTTTTAGTTCACTTCCCCTCTCAAGCCCAAAATTGGAACTAGGAAGGGGCTATTAAGTTGCTCAAGCCCAAATTTTACCCCAAGGTGTCCCAACCCAAAGTAACCAGGGCATCGGACAAAGGGTGCATGTCAACAGCCTAGTGAACTACCAAGATTACAAAGGCTATGGTTATCTTACTAAGGGAGCCCAAAGCGTCACCGCAGTGAGGCCAAGGCATTGGAATAAGGGTGCTTGTTAGCTGCCCAGTGGCCTACCAGGACCTATAAAGACAGATGGAATCACTTTGAACCCTCTTTTCTTGGGAGGAATGGTTTAAGCCTTGTTAAGTGACTCTGTCCTTCAAGAAAATGAGAAAGGATAGCCAAATCCAACACACCACAAGATAGATAAGCTATCTTGAACATTTATGTATATCAATGTAGAAGGAAAGTATGGGGAGTATGTAGAAAATTTGTTAAAGAGATTGCTTGTGGAGGTTGTTATATAACTTGCCACATGGTGGACCGTGGATCTAGAGTCGACTACTCTTTGATATTGAAATGGGATGATTGCACATAGATGCATGTTTCAAGAATAGAATGTCAATGTATAGGATAATGTAAAGGGCAATACAAGATGCCATGCTCATGCAAAACTCTATGCAATGGTGTCACTTAGACAAAACTCTCATAGGGGAATTGTTCGTTTGCCCAAGTGTCCTTTTATAATCATAATCATCTTGATGATACATATAATGATACCAAGTACAAATAATAATATCCATCAAGCAAAATGTAATGAAAACCCTATAAACACCAAGAGAATAAGCGGTTCCCTCTTACCACTAGACGGTGGAAAGCTAGAGGGAGCCTCGTCTCTCCATTAGGTTGAAGTAGAAGGAAAGGGACCATCCACATCGATCATGGGTAGCAGGTATTAAGAACCGGTGATTGGCTTGGTTAGAATCTTTGTGAAATTCATTAGGAAAAAAATGAACTCAGAAATGGGCCATTTAGTCCCCCCCCTCTCTTCTCCTTGAAACAAGGAAAAGAGGAGAGAATAATAGCAAAATAATCGTCTTCTCTCTCTACTTTTGCAATATTGTTTTGCCTTTTTTATATTATGCAGAAATGATTTTCTCAGATTCTCTCTCCTCATTCAAGAATCCTTTTTAAACCAAGTTTTATATTAAAAAAGGAGTTAGTTATGAGAGTGTGGTGCTTGGGTTTCAATGCAAAATGATTAATAGATAGGAAGTAATTGATATTTCAATTGAAAACGAGAAAAATAAATATTAAAAAATTCATTTAAAGATACTTTGGAGATTGCAAACTTGTTGGTTAATTTTCTCATTTTTTGGAGGTAAAATTGAATTTTTAAAAAATACGAGCTCTTGGATATTCCTACTCTCTAAGCCATTTCCTCTCATTTCTTTACACTCTCATGGCTTTCCTATGACCTCTTCTTTATGAGTATGCAACCTTCATTAACACAAAAAACTACTTACATCTCTCTTGTTGACATTCACTCATCCATAACCACGGTATGTAATGTATATCTGTCTGTCTGTCTATCCTTCCTCACTGCACTAAGCTTCCTCCTTCCCCTTAATACCTTTGCGTGCCTCTCTATTCACTCTACTTTTTTCTCTTGAGACAACCAAGCCTAGCTCTCCATTTCTATTAATGTCTCTATGCATCCCCTCCAACCTATATTCATATAAACACAAATCCAACTATTTCCATTAACGTCTTTATGTGTCTATCTCAGTGTCTCTACATGTGTCTCTCTAGTTTATCAATGTAAACTCAATAGCCCTATTCCTATCAACTTATAAGTGTGTCATTTGGCTTCTCTCTAGGCTAACTCTCCAAATCCTAAACCTTATATTCTCATTAGTATCTCTGTGTAATCAATTCGTATACGTGTAACTGGGGCACAAGAAATAAGTAAAATGCATGCAGGAAAGAAGGAGCTGCATATTGCAGTAGAGGCTGAATATGTCCCTTTGTTTAAAAGGACCCAATATACTAGTGGCAACCCTCAGGTTCTATAGAGTAATAAGTAGATGGGATTGAAGCACGTGGACTTGTTGGTTGATGGGGGAATCTATCCAATTAATCCTCTAACTAATAAATCTCAAACTTTTCGAGGAATTCCAAAATTTTTGAAGTATAGGTGTGGGGGTAATAATGGGTTGCTGGGTTATACTAAGCGGCTCAATGATCAGGCATTCAAAGTGTCTACACCCTACCAAGCAACCATAAAAAATTGTTATGATGTAATTGTTGCACATCAACTTCATATACAACAGCTCATATGACAAGTGGTGTAACTGAATGAGACTTTAGTTTAATAAAATAATGAGATTGTTACAATGCGAAGGCACTATCCATGACATTGGTATCTCATATGAGGAGACAAAGTGAAACCAACCTTCCTTCTCGGATAGGGTGGTAAATAACTTGATTTAACACTAATTATAGTAAGCATAAAATTTACATAAACTGAAAATGCACACTTTACCACTTAAATCTTGGACATTGGACGTCCTGTTGGCTCCAAAACTAGCGCCCCTTGCGGTATTGCCGTATCTTATATTGCAAATGGAAGATATATAATTGAGATCCTCTGATCTCTTCTAATCTAAGTGCCTCTTGGTGTCGAAACTAACCAGCAAGCCTCCAAACCCATTTGCCCCTTGGTTTGCTTGGGGATTGATCTTCACCCTGCTCCTTGAAAGACAAATTCAGCCCCAAATCTGATATTGATTGGTTGGCCTCCAGAATCTTCTTGAAATTCCTTAATTTCAGCTACTGGAATTAAAGTCCAAGGCCCTCAATTCTAAGCATGTATCCCTAGGTCACTGTTAAAACCCTAATTTGTGTTGTAAATTAGGGTTTGTAGCAGAGATTAACTGAAATCTCTTCCTCTTGTGGTTCAAATTGTTGGAAAATCCTGAGATAACTTGAGAAATGGTTGGGAGATGAGAGAGAATGCTGTTTGAGAGAGAAATTTCAGAGTTTCGTTGTGAGAAATGCTGAAAAATTGTTATTGCGTTGCTCAAACAACCATGGAAGTGTCACCTACAACCGAAGATCGCCAGAAAGATTGCTATCCGCTTCTTATGCTGACACTTGCACCAAAAGGATGTTGGGCTACTGTTAGTTGCTCCTAGAGGGCTCCAAATTGCTATCACTTGCTGTAGGATTGGTCCATGGTGGCTGCAAATCATATCAGCAGCATCTCCTTGCACTCTTACAACCTCCTTCTCTCTCACAATGGTTGAAATAGACTCCACCAGTCCCTTAAAACGTTTTTTCTACTTGCACGTGCAAGTTTTGCCAAGTGCCAGCCTTCTAGTTCCATTTTCCAACATTATTCAGCTTATTAAATTAATTTTCAAAATATTAATTCTGAGAATTAATATTTTGAAAATTAATTTAACCAGTAAATAATTAAATTGGCTAGGAAAATTTGTCTTCGAAGTATGCTTAGCTAGTTATTAGCCCTTAGACCAATATTAATTAATTAATTAATATCTAGTCTCTAATGTCACCGATGACATTAGTGGCCAATTAATTGGTCTGGGCCAAAATGTGACATTGGGTATCACCTAGTACGTGTCAGGCATAACTTACTACAACTTTTACCTTTGACATCCACTGCATCCTCGGGGTCCTTTGCTTGTTACCATGAAATAATTGGCATATGCATCACATGTGCTAAACAACCTTGTACGTTTGATTAATATCTTACTCAAATGGTATCAATGAGATTAGAGCATCTCAAAATTTTACATTCCCGCGACACAAAGGCACAATTGGATGACCTTGGAAAGATTAACAACAAGCTAATATAGGAGCGTAAATATGAAAGAAGTCAATCAATGAGTTAATTGTGAATAGCAGCTAGTGGAAGCAACGTATTAAAGCATGCAAGGAAGTTAGAATGAAAATCTAGGTGAGGGTAAGCTTGGATTATCTATTAGAAGATTGCTAAAGGTGAGTACATTGGAAAATGCTTTGAGCAATCCAAAGTTCAAGGTTGTGAAGGAGAAGATGATTAAGTCCATATTGAAATATGTATTAAACAAGTTCTCAGCTTGTGGATGCACAATCCATTTGTGATAGGACCGGTATTTGTATAACGACTTACTAAAAAATATTTAAGGGTGTGAAGGTTGGGTTTGGTTGTGTGCTGAAGAGAAATAAAATCATGCTTCTTCTTAGCCTTTCAAAGTAATAGAGGCTCAACGACAACTTAATGTAAAGGTTTTGGAGTTGATAGGAGATCCCATGTATGTTCAAGGTATGGAAACACTAAAGGTTGGGATAAAAAATGTATATGAGGTGAAGTTTACCGAACTCAACAATCATTATCTAGATTTATACAAGGTGTAGATGGCAATGGTAATGTACTACAATGTGTCAATTGAGGAATGTAATGGTAAACTGCAGTTTGTCATAAAATTAGATGACAGTGAGGTCGTCAAGGAGTAAAGCTTAAAAGAATTAGTGTAACTTTGATGAACAGAGCTTTACAATTCGACAAGAACAACCCAAGGAACTTTAGTGTTTAATTAGAGTATCATTTGTGGTGGCTCGTTGCATTTGAGGCTCCTAGGGAAACATTTGAGATGCTACATTTGTTCTTTAGGCACACAAGCATTCCAAACATCATGTGTCATTAAAATGTATGTGTGGAATCTCCAATAGTACAAATGTAAAGCATCTATGCCTATATTGCTTGATAGAGAGGGTGGAAGGAAAGGACACGAAGAAGAAGTGGCAAAGGGTGACAAGTGTTACACCAACACGCCATAAAGAAGATCCCACTTGGAAGCCCATCTTCAATATTCCATTGGATCGTGTTCATATTCGTTTATTGCATGCTATTGTTAGAATCATGGAGAAAATTGTTTATGAGTATATTTGCTTTGCTTATAGGATGCAATTGGAAAAAGAAGCCATTGCAACGTGTAGGAATGTGGAGTGAGTGCTATTAGAAATTGAGCTATACAAACATCAAGTAACGATTGAATAAGATGAGAAGAGATTAGGAAAAAATAGTAACTTGCTAAAAAAAAGCCTTGCTTCGGAGAAGCGAAGGCTAGGAAGTTTCTTTCAGCACCTATCAGTGAGGAAGGAAATGTCACAGTTCGTAGGCCGCAAGATTATGATGGGTGGAAAAGTTTGCATATTGTGGTTTCTAATCAAAATAATAGAGGTAAAACAAGGTTGGTCAAAGCCAAGGTTTGGATTAGTCTCAATAAATTGACTCTCTTTCTTTGAAAGATGGTGTTTGATAATGGAGATAAGCAAGAGTTTATCGATGTTGTGCATAGCTTCTACGAAAATATAGTGGAAGCGTGGGGCAAATGTTCTATCACACATTACATGGTGCATACTAGGTCAATATTTTAAAAGTACATGAATTGTATAAATCATTGAGCATATTTTTACTCGTGTGATATGTACCTTTGAAGCATATCCTTGAGGTACATTGGCCATACTTTGCAGAAAAGAGAAGCATCGGAGTTTGATCCACGCAAGGAATGGAAAATTCACATTGGATAGCACATGGTGTATACTACAGAAAAACCGATCATGGTGGAGTAAATGGCAGCAATTTAATGATCCAATTGCTATCTTGGTGATACAGGATCACAACAGCGGATGGAGCTCAACTCTCGCAGAAGAGAGCAAATGATAGTGTTGATGAATCGGCTGCAAACGTGATTGAATCACTTTGTGTCACAAAAGAGTGTGTTATGATGCCTTAAGTGATAAAGAAAACCATGCCAAGTGGCTAGAAATAAGACTTTGTGAAGGCAGTAAATGGGTTCGAAAAGAGCTAAGATAGTAAGATAAAGAATGTTTTTAGTAGGAACGCAATTCATTATTTAAGAGAGAAAGAGAGTGTGCGCCTATGCGAACGAGTCTTAAAATTGAAGCACTATATAAGAGGGTTTCACTTTTCATCTTATTCATCGAGATTTCAAATCTCTTGTTGTGTAGGAAAGATGGCTAGGTCTAAGGTAGCCGAGAAGAAGGTTCCCCTCAGTGCCATAGTTACTAGGAGTTTCAGAAACAACGAAACAGAAATGCGTTTTGGGGTCGTGAAATGGAGTTTCGGTCCCAATCCGAAACAACGAAACGGGAATCCAAAAAATATAGGTATACAATTTAAAAAATATATACAGTGTCACGAGGACGTGAAAATTTGATGCTTTGCTTATGTTTAATTGACATTTGATTAAAGGATTCATCAAATGTGTAATTAAAAGATACACATGTGTTGCACATGTGAGGTGCAAACTACTTTTTTAACAGTTGAAGGCCCAAGGACCTTGTGAAAAAGATGGGTGTCAAAGGCAAAAGTTGTAACAAGCTATACTTGTTAGGTTCTTAGGTGAACTATGGTGTCAGTTTGCTCCTAGGACCATTATTGGCCATTAAGTGTCAGTGGTGACACTAGGGCCTAGGCATTAATTAATGGATTAATGCATGTCCAAGGGTCAATTAATGCATGGGACCACTTTGGATTGCAAATGGCCTAGCCAATTAATTTTTTGATGGTTGGGCAAGGTCAATTTTTTGGGCATAGATTAAGGACTGAATTAATTTTGAGAATTAATTAATTCTGAAAATTAATTAAATGGCTAGAAATTGCTGAAAATGGATTAAGAAAGCTGCCACTTGGCAAAACTTTCCCATGCAAGTGGGGGAAAGGCTAAATAGGGCTGAAGGGAGAGAGAAATCTCGTTTTTTCATTTTGGAGCTGTTGGGAAGAGGTGTTGGATTGTTGCTGCCAGCTTTTGGGGCCATTTCCCAGCCATTAGAGACCATTTTGGTGATGGAGATTGCATATTCTTGACCTTCGGAAGCTGGCAATTGCTGCTGATGCACTTTCTCTTGAAGATCACAGTCTCTGACGCTCCTATTGTTGTTGGTGCATCTGTTTGGGGCTGGTACAACAGGGCAGCAGCTGATTTTGATCAGTTCTTCGCGACGAATCTCGGAATTTTCTCTCTCTACAGGATTCTCTCATCTCCTTCAGCCATTCTCAGCAATTCTTAGCCATTCGCAGGAGATCTGAGTCATTTTTTGTGGGTTGATCTGTAATTTCTGCAGTAAACCCTAATTTTCAGTAGAAATTAGGGTTTAGCAGTCACTTTGGGATCCGTGCCAGAGATTGAAGGCTCAAGGGACTGAAATCAACAGCTGATAATTGAAGATTATCAAGGGATTTCAGGAGCCAGCCCATACTGAATTGATTTGGGGCAGCATTTGGCTAGCCAAGGGTCAAATTGGAGAAGAAGTCCTGGGTGAATCAAGGGGCAAATGACCAAAAGGCTTGCTGGTCATTTATGACAGCAAGATCAATTGGTTAGAAGGAGGAGATTGAAGAATCTCAAATTGTATTCCTTCCAATTGAATGAAAGCTAAAGAAATACTGCAAGGGGTGCCAGTTTTGGGGCCAACAGGGAGTCTACTGTCCAAGAATGTTATGGTAAAGTGTGTATTTCATTTTATGTGCATTTATTTATTGCTGTAATTAACTCTTAAATCAGGATATCACCACCCATTCCAAGAAGGAAGGCTGGTTCCATATAGTCATAAATATAACTAAAAATATATGATAGAGTAACACCACTCATTAGTTGAACCTCTACATCAAAACACTTAAATTCCTCAACGATATAACATTAGAACTTGAAAGGGAATTGAGATTTGACGAGTTTAAAGTATACATGAATCATGATTCAATTTAAGACAACAAATTGTAACTTGTCATAAACAGTTAATTTGAGATTGAAGGCTTAAAAGTGAAAAGTCATAGACTCATATTATGTCATATAGACTTAAAAAAGAGAGTACTCATGAGTTGTAACTTAGTAAACAGTGTACGAAAAAGAAATACAACTATGATGTATGATGTATGGTGCATCACAGTATCCCATGAGTCATGAGTCATCCAAATGCCATTGAACCATAAACATGAATCTACATAATCAACTAACAGCAAGTTTGCTAAGTACAAGTCTATGAATCATCATACCACGATTTGTTATCTAATGACTCATGAGAGTCACTCAGCATTATCCAAAGCCATCTCTATCTTAGTCTCCTCAGGGCTACTAGCAAGAGCACTAGTATTGCAACTAGAGGAAGAGGAGGCATCATCATCATCATCACCCATTGGAGTTGTTGAGGTAGAAGTAGCTCCACGTCAAAGTCGAGATTCTCTCGCTCTAGTTGATGTATGCATGGACTGTGTCCAATGCGTAGCTATAGACATCTCCTCATATAGCATATTGTAGATGTCTATCTTCTCCTTTGGAACGGTATGAATGTCCCTTACCTTCTCTATGACAATCTTATCTATATTTACTTTCTTTGGCTCAAGTGATGGCAAAAAACTAGTCTCTCAAGCTGAGCAGTCTTCAACTTATTTCTCTTTTTGGTAGGAAACAATGCCCACATGCTCCAATTTCTCTCAGTAGGACCACTACCACAATCCTGCGAGAGAACACAGATAGCTATCCTTTTCTACCTAGTTTGAATAAAAGAATAAGAAGAAATTCAGCACACTTGTTTATGTTACAACTTACAATTTACAACTAACATGTATCATTGTATGATGTATCATATAACATGTTTATTGTTTAAACTTGTTACTTTACTCACCAATGTTGTAGCACAATTTCCATACTTCTCACATCAAGACACAAGTTGGAGTTGTGTCTTACGTAACTCTGCTATGGGGCATGCAAATGAGAGTGTGATTACGAAACTTGAGGAGATCATCCTCAAGTCGCGTAATGATGGAAACATCTCTATGAACATACTTATTAAAATAATCTTGTAGCCCCTCTTTAAGCTTCTTACTTGCGTATTGATCCTTGTTGCGCCAAAGTAGATGCAAGCAATGTGCAATAGATTGGTTTGTGAAACCAATCCTATCTCCTATTCCACAATGCGCGAATGGTCAGTGATTCACTTACTTATCTCGAGACAATAAGGTCAAGTGGCTCTCCAATTTGATCCCTGTACTTGTACAAAAGGCCTAGAGTGCTAGCCTCCATATCAGTGATTCTCAAGACTATGTAAATGGGAGTCAAAGATTTTACCAATGGAGTTGCATTATCCTAATAGGCCTTATCGATGACATTTCTAATAATTGCCAAAGCCTTAGGTTGCTCCTTCTCATCCCATGCAGTCCACTCTCTAGAGACAACCATTCTCAAGAGGCCGTGGTGGACTCTAACAAGTCTCTCCACAACAATAAACATGCAAGTGAAGTGAGTGGCTAATGGCTTCAAAAGATCCAAATCATTGTTTGCCCTAAAAATGGCATGCACTCTAGGCCTCTTTGTCACAAACTTTATCATGCTTCTCTCTCTTGAAGTGGTCATCTATCCATCCAACCTTTTCCAAATCTTCCATGAGTAGGTCTAAGCAATGTGATATGCATGGAGTCCACATGATCTTAGAGTATAGACAACTTCTAGATTAGGATGACATGTAAAAGAAAGCATGTAGCTTTTAGCCAATTTGAGAGGATTTTATGTAAAAACAGAGATTGACGAAATCGCGCGACACCAGATCGCTGTTTTCAAGCAATGAACAACCCTCCGAAGGGGGAGATGAAGGAGTGATCTAGTAGAGCTCTGACCAGGTGTGTTGGTATTTTACCCCCCTTTCGGAGCCAATGGAAGCATCAGATTGGCAATCCGAGCAGCATAGAGGAATGTATTATTTTATTCACATTTTTATCTATTAGAGTTATATCTTCCATAGAAACAGGGAACGCCCGTTCCGGCGCATAGGAACGGATTAACGCGTTCTGGGAGGTACAAGCCCAGAAAACGCTAGCGAAACGTTCCAGCCCGTTCCTTGGCCCGTTCCATCCCGTTCCCTGTTTGGAACGGCTGTTTCAGCCATGTAATTTTTTAATTAAAAAAAAAAGTCTCTTGTTTGACGTTTCGCCTATTGCCCGCTCCCGCTAGTCTGTCGCCTGTCGCCTGCCGCCACGCGCTTGCCTGTAGCTCCACGCGCCCCCGCCTGTCGCTGCGCCCGCCTGTCGCCTGCCGTTCCACCTGCCCCGCCTGCTCCTACCCCTCCTGCTCCCGCTCCCGCTCCTGCACCTGCCCCGCCTGCTCCTGCTTCTCCGCCTGCTCCTGCTCCTCCGCCTGCTCCCGCTTCACTCACCTGCAGGCTGCTCGGCCTGCCACACCTATCTCGCCAAGGCCGTTGGCATGCCTACTTCTGTCCATCTGACTCTCCCACTTGTCTCTGAGTCTCCCGCCTACGTCGCGTGCGGCACACGGTACACTTTGGTTGAAATTTTTGCAATTTCATTAAACTTTGACGCATGGATGTTGAAATGTTGGCTGCAAATTTTTGTAATTACTAATTTCATTGAAGTTTACAGTTTACTGATTATTTGTCACTTCTATATAGATGGCAACATTGACATCTATGGGATCTTCATCATCCTCAGCAGGTACTTCGTCAACAACTGGACGAAGTTGAAGCACTACTTGGTCATGGTGGGATGAGGTAGATGCAGGGGTGCCATTGAGAGGTGGAGGGGCTCGCCCTTGGAAATGCAAACTTTGCCCTTATGCTCGCACTAGTGGGGCTGATAAAGTGCGAGTCCATCTTTTACATGGGGAGGGGAAAGAGGTGCGTTTTTGCACCAATGTATCAATTGAGAAAAGGCAGGATTTACTTGACCGCATAGCCACTTCTATGGGGAATTCACATGCCAGGAGGATGCCAAATATAGCAGTGGATCCAACAACATGGACTCCAAGGCCAGCAAGGCATGGTGCTTCATGCAGAAGACCACCAGGATTAGTGGCTACGTAGCCTTCTCGTGGGCCATCAATGGCAACAGGTCGTGGTGTTAACAGAGTTCATTGCATACTTCATGGGAACCAAAGAAAAAAGAGGAAACAGATGCAGCAGTGGCACGCTTTTTTTACCATGACCATATTGCATTCAAATCAGCCAGGTCACCTTATTTTTTAAATATTGTGACAAAGATTGCAGAGTATGGATCCACATATAAGCCCCCTTCATCAGAAACTATCAGGACTACATTGCTTCAAAAGGAGAAAGTAGCCATAGAGATTGCAACAATAAATATTCGCAATCAATGGGCAAGAAATGGAGTGACATTGATAGCAGATGGATGGAGTGACACACGCCATAGGTCCATACATGGTGTTGTTGCATATTCTCGTGGAGATGTATACTTCATTGGTAGTCATGATGCTTCAGAGACTGGAAAGAGTGCAGATGTATTGGCATCCGAGTGGTGCGAGGCAATGCAGGATGTTGGGGTAGAAAATATAGTGCAGTTTGTGGCAGATGATGAATCTACAAAGAGGGCAGCAGGAAACATTTTAATGGCAATGTATCCACATATCACCTTTAGTCCATGCATGGCGCATTGCTTGAATAACTTGTTGAAGGATATTGGGGACTTGCCATGGATTGCATCTCTTGTAGTAAGGCAACAAGATTATCGCATTTATATCTAATCATCAGTACTTGCATGCTGAGTTTCGCAAGAGAAGTGACAAAGAACTTCTTAAATACTCGGATACACGATTTGCATATAACTTTCTTATGCTTGGTCGATTGCACTATTGCAAAGGTGCAATTCGGAAGCTATTTGCTAGTGATGAGTATGAAAATTGGATTGGGGCTGCCACTGCTACTGCTGTGTTATGTAATGCATATGTTTCTGATAGAGATTTTTGGGATGAGATTAATCGCACCAACCAAATGGTTGATCCTATTATGCACATGTTGAGGCTTGCAAATGGCATGGATCCATGCATTGGGAAGATCTATGAAGGTATGGATCGCATGATTGAGAGGTTGGAGAGTTTGGAACCAAATGCAAATAGGTATGAGCAGATCAAGGAGTTATCCATCAGCAGATGGAATGAGTATGACTCTTCTATGCATGCTGCAGCATATGTGCTTGATCCTGAGTTTCAAGGAAAGATGCAAGAAAGAGACCTTGAGGTGGTCAAGGCTTGGAACACATTGCTTGCAAGGCTTTATCCCAGCCGTGAAATGCAACGCAAAATTAAAAATCAGCTCTCTGTATATCGGCAAACATTAGGGATGTTTGGTACAGAGGATGCACTAGAGGACATGACAAATATTGGGGCTGCTTTATGGTGGGAGGACTACGGAGCAGAAGCTCCAGAGTTGCAGAGTTTGGCTATTCGTATTTTTAGCCAAACAATTATCTCTTCTTGTTTAGAGCAACTATGGAGCTCATTCAATCACATTCACTCAAAGAAGAGAAATCGTCTTGGTACAATGAAGACGAATGACCTAGTTTATGTGAGCTCCAATTTTCGCTTGCTAGCTCGTACATCAGTTTTGCAAAGGCTGATTCTTTTATATGTTGGAAAAAAGATGCCGATGATGATGATGGGCAGGATGTTGTTCAGCAGGATGAGCATTCAGGCACAGTGAAGCCATCTTCCATGAATCAGAGCACTTAGTAGCTAGCCTTTTGGAACTTTAGAGTATTGACTTGGAAATTGGAGCTCTTGTAACTTGGATCTTTACTATTTAGGCTTTAAAGTTTAGTGTATATTTTATGTTTTTGCAATGCACACTTGTTGCCAGTTGGACTTATGCAACATTGTTGATTAGAATGTTGAATTATGAATGCGACAATCCATTGCTGGTTACAATGTTTTGAATCTTTATTATTGTTGAAACTTGATTATTATGTCTCTAGAGTCGAATTTCATGAATTATGGTTGATATGATCTCTCTCTCTAGATTCTAAGACAAGTGTTGACTCTCTCTTTCTCTCTCTCTCTCTCTCTCTCTCTCTATATATATATATATATATATATATATATATATATATATATATATATATATATATATATCGATATATATATATATATATACCGCTCCCTCACTTTGGACGTTCCCCCCGTTCCAGGGGGTCCCGTTCCCGTTCCCCGTTCCTGGTAACTATGATATCTTCCCATAATGCTGAAAGAAACTGACCGGCTTCATCTCTGTTAGTATTCTTCTACATTTTTTTTTTGGAGTATTTTTCTACGACTTCGATTTCTTTGAACTCCTTCTCTTCCGTCTACTCCTCTCCCTAAATCTACCTTCACCTTGCTGTCTCTTATCTTCAAGAACTTGGCTTGAAACCTTCAACCCTTCTCTTATCTCTACCATCTCCGGAGTCTAAGCTCTTGAACCCACATACATTCTTCTCTTGCCAAACCCCTGTGGTGACCTTCAACCCTATGCGCTGCGACACCGCGAAGTATTATCCTCATGTGGTGCACTAACCATAAGGCGTTGTTGGCTGTAATACTTTAAATTGGTATACACATCATTAAGCACATCAAGGCAATTATCAATATCCTTACCACTTACACGAGAAAGATGATCCTTTACTCGTGTAATGCACCCCATGCGTATGACATGGCAGTGGTTGCATTC
The DNA here is from genome assembly GCF_053477565.2 of Lygodium microphyllum. Taxonomy (NCBI): domain Eukaryota; kingdom Viridiplantae; phylum Streptophyta; class Polypodiopsida; order Schizaeales; family Lygodiaceae; genus Lygodium; species Lygodium microphyllum. The sequence continues at coordinate 112,473,759 of NC_141136.1, forward strand.
CCACCACTTTGAGCCACTGCTACCTCCATAGTCACTAACGATGCACGTGTGGCTCCAAAATGTGTCCTTCACCATGGTTATACCCTGCTGGAAACAGGGGAAACCAGCAGCAAAAGTGGGAAACAGTTGCTCAAATCAATGTGGACAGCGAAGATAAAGAGAGGGGAGGGATTGCTCGCTGGAAACAGTGAAAATCAGTAACAAATCTGAGGGAAAAGAGCTAGAAATAGTATGGATAGGAAAGTAAAGGGATTGGGCAGCTAAAGGATGAGGAATGTCACCGCATGTGGAGTTTCAGCATTGGATGTGGAGCAAACAGCAGGTAGGGAGGTGATCAGCTGAGAAAGAGGGTGGACAGCATGGGAAAGAAGGGGGAATGCTCAGGTAGGAAGGCAAAATGCAGTCCGCGACTTGAAATTGGGTTAAATCCTTGTCCCTCGAAATGCCTGTTTTGAAACGCATTTCAGTACAGAAATATTTCCGTTTCGGGCAGCCTGAAATATTGATTTGGGCAGCTATGCTCAAAGCCCCATATCGTATTGAGATTCATGGAGTATCTACTAGCTCAGATACAATGTTGAACAACAACACTTCACAGCCTACGAATGGACTATCCCCTTCTCAACCTAACCCAGCTTCCTCAAGCTCCCTTGAGAGGGGTCCTCCTTAGCATCCTCACAAGAAATGCAAGTGGAAGCCAGGTACAACGGCCCTAAGAGAAATCTGGAAGCATCAACACTCTTTTGATCTTGTCATTCTAAAGGCGAGTTTCTTGAGACTTGTTTACACGATTGTGCAAGAGCTCTACCGCCCAGAAAGCAAGAGGTGGTTTTTGGCATAGGGTCAAGATAGACCCGATTGCTTTATAAAAGAATGTCTTCATGCTTTGTAGTGTGCTACAAAGGCCTTTTTGGTAGACTTGATGATTGGTGATTGATGTTGTGCAATACATGCGAAGTATATCACTGTAACTCCCAAGGACTTCCAATTTGTAAGAAATCTTCAAGTAGTGAGGGATGTGTTCATTCCAATGGAATGAATATAGTTTTTAATGTTATCTTTTTTGGAATATTGTTCTCCTTGTGCATTGGACACATAACTATGTCCCAATGCAAAATTGTTATGCTTGCCTAAAAATTATGAATTAAGTTTTTACTCTTGTCCTGCACGCTCAACTTCAATGTGCATCTTTGTTGTAGTCTTTGCTAGCACTGTCAATTTCAACAGGAAAAACATGTGAAAATTTGCCATTTCTCATTGCAGACTTTACTCTAAATACCTTTGTATAGTCTATGTGGTGTGAATACAATATGTACGGTATGGCCAACACACATGATGACGAGGCATAGATTGTGTATTCTACTTGTCAGTCAGCCTATGCCCCAACAGGCAACGTAAATGATTGGTCATTTGTTGGAAGTGATAGGGATGAGGATAAGCTCAAAAGGTATGAGTAGAGATGGATTATATGTGGTGGTTTATAGAGTATAGATTAGATGCAGTGGTTTATGGAGTACATCTACCATTTGGTTAAATATAATGTCTTGTCAAGGTGACTGGCATGCCTTGAATGACATTGACTTAGTCTAAAGTTTAGCAACTGGAAGTTTGGGATTGAAGTCTAAATTTAAGCTACAACACAAAGTGTTGAGAAACCCTTCACCCTTCACCTGCAGTTTGCGTTTTTGCGTTTTGCGTTTAAGGTTTGCAATCCCAAAAAGGGGCGCCATCCTAGACTGATTGTGCCTATTTATAGGCCACTCTCTCATTCATTCCTCATGGCTGATTCATTTAGTCCGTTACCTCTTCTCTCTAGTCTCTCTACTACCCTCACACCCCTTTAAGAGGACATAGCAGTTTGTGGTTTGTGGCTTTCTTCTTCATCTTCCTTGTGCTACAGCACCCTTGTTCCCTTGTATCACATTCACTCCATGATTCAGGTCTTCGTCATTCCATTCATCATAGTTTCTTCTCTCTTCCCTTCTCTTCTCCATGTTTGCTAAGTTTACTCTATGTTTCTCCTCGCCAACCCTATTGTCTCGCTGGTACATTATCTTTTGACATGGTATCAGAGCTGGATCTGCTCACCTAGCAGCGAAGATTCTCCATTCCAGTGAAGGCAAAGACCGGTGGCGGGTTCGGCATCCACTTCTCTTCTTCTTCCGCTGGATCAACATCTCGTTTTTGAAGGTTTCGGGTGTTTTCAGCTTGTTGCCCACACCCCTTTCGCGGAGAACTTCGCAGTCTCAGCTGTTCCTTGCTGTCATCTACAGTCTGGCACCTGTTTTCAGCCTTCCATCCGCAGTTTGCAGCTATTTACAGCAGAGCGATTGTTGCTGATCACACTCTATTAAAAAAACATCTCGTTTTTGCAGATTTCAGGTGTTTCAGCTTGCTGCCCACACCCCGTTCGTGGAAGACATCTCAGCCAAAGCTGTCCGTTGCTGTCTCCATCAGTTCGCGCCTAATTTTCAGCTCTCTTCACGCAGTTTGGAGCTGATTCCAGCCAGGCGACTGCTGTTCCTATGTAGACCTGTTTCCGTATAGCTTGCCACATCATCACAGTCCTTCTGCCTGCGTTTTTAGTCTTTCTCTCTCTTGCAGGCTTTCCTGCCTGCGTTTTTAGTCTTTTTCTCACCTGTTGTCTGTGTATTTAGTCTTTCTCTTTCCTCAAGTGCGTTTTTCTGCTGGTCGCATTCTCCTTCCACTGGCTGCTCACTTCTAGCCCTTCCACTATCCTCCTACCCCTTAAGGCAGACATTGCGGTTCGTGCTTTACACTGTCCTCACACCCCTTGAGGCAGACATTGCGGTCATAGTTACCAGGAACGGGGAACGGGAACAGGATCCCCTGGAACGGGGGGAATGCCCAAAGTGAGGGAACGGGAACGGAGAGAACTGTGTCTGTGTGTGTGTGTGTAGAGAGAGAGAGAGAGAGAGAGAGAGAGAGAGAGAGAGAGAGAGAGAGAGTCAACACTTGTCTTAGAATCTAGAGAGAGAGATCATATCAACCATAATTCATGAAATTAGACTCTAGAGACATAATAATCAAGTTTCAACAATAATAAAGATTCAAAACATTGGAACCAGCAATGGATTGTCGCATTCATAATTCAACATTCTAATCAACAATGTTGCATAAGTCCAACTGACAACAAGTGTGCATTGCAAAAACACAAAATATGCACTAAACTTTAAATCCTAAATAGTAAAGATCCAAGTTACAAGAGCTCCAATTTCCAAGTCAATACTCTAAAGTTCCAAAAGGCTAGCTACTAAGTGCTCTGATTCATGGAAGATGGCTTCACTGTGCCTGAATGCTCATCCTGCTGAACAACATCCTGCCCATCATCATCATCGTCATCTTTTTCCCAACATATAAAAGAATCAGCCTTTGCAAAACTGATGTACGAGCTAGCAAGCGAAAATTGGAGCTCACATAAACTAGGTCATTCGTCTTCATTGTACCAAGACGATTTCTCTTCTTTGAGTGAATGTGATTGAATGAGCTCCATAGTTGCTCTAAACAAGAAGAGCTAATTGTTTGGCTAAAAATACGAATAGCCAAACGCTGCAACTCTGGAGCTTCTGCTCCGTAGTCCTCCCACCATAAAGCAGCCCCAATATTTGTCATGTCCTCTAGTGCATCCTCTGTACCAAACATCCCTAATGTTTGCCGATATACAGAGAGCTGATTTTTAATTTTGCGTTGCATTTCACAGCTGGGATAAAGCCTTGCAAGCAATGTGTTCCAAGCCTTGACCACCTCAAGGTCTCTTTCTTGCATCTTTCCTTGAAACTCAGGATCAAGCACATATGCTGCAGCATGCATAGAAGAGTCATACTCATTCCATCTGCTGATGCATAACTCCTTGATCTGCTCATACCTATTTGCATTTGGTTCCAAACTCTCCAACCTCTCAATCATGCGATCCATACCTTCATAGATCTTCCCAATGCATGGATCCATGCCATTTGCAAGCCTCAACATGTGCATAATAGGATCAACCATTTGGTTGGTGCGATTAATCTCATCCCAAAAATCTCTATCAGAAACATATGCATTACATAACACAGCAGTAGCAGTGGCAGCCCCAGTCCAATTTTCATACTCATCACTAGCAAATAGCTTCCGAATTGCACCTTTGCAATAGTGCAATCGACCAAGCATAAGAAAGTTATATGCAAATCGTGTATTTGAGTATTTAAGAAGTTCTTTGTCACTTCTCTTGCGAAACTCAGCATGCAAGTACTGATGATTAGATATAAATGCGATAATCTTGTTGCCTTACTACAAGAGATGCAATCCATGGCAAGTCCCCAATATCCTTCAACGAGTTATTCAAGCAATGTGCCATGCATGGACTAAAGGTGATATGTGGATACATTGCCATTAAAATGTTTCCTACTGCCCTGTTTGTAGGTTCACCATCTGCCACAAACTGCACTATACTTTCTGCCCCAACAGTCTGCACTGCCTCGCACCACTTGGATGCCAATACATCTGCACTCTTTCCAGTCTCTGAAGCATCATGACTACCAATGAAGTATACATCTCCACGAGAATATGCAACAATACCATGTATGGACCTATGGCGTGTGTCACTTCATCCATCTGCTATCAATGTCACTCCATTTCTTGCCCATTGATTGTGAATATTTGTTGTTGCAATCTCTATGGCTACTTTCTCCTTTTGAAGCAATGTAGTCCTGATAGTTTCTAATGAAGGGGGCTTATATGTGGATCCATACTCTGCAATCTTTGACACCATATTCAAAAAATAAGGTGACCTGGCTGATTTGAATGCAATATGGCCATGGTAAAAAAACTGTGCCACTGCTGCATCTGTTTCCTCTTTTTTCTTTGGTTTCCATGAAGTGTGCAATGAACGTTGTTTAACACCACGACCTGTTGCCATTGATGGCCCACGAGAAGGCTGCGTAGCCACTAATCCTGGTGGTCTTCTGCATGAAGCACCATGCCCTGCTGGCCTTGGAGTCCATGTTGTTGGATCCACTGCTATATTTGGCGTCCTCCTAGCATGTGAATTCCCCATAGAAGTGTCTATGCGGTTAAGTAACTCCTGCCTTTTCTCAATTGATACATTGGTGTAAAAACGCACCTCTTTCCCCTCCTCATGTAGAAGATGGGCTCTCACTTTATCAGCCCCACTAGTGCGAGCATAAGGGCAAAGTTTGCATTTCCAAGGGCGAGCCCCTCCACCTCTCAATGGCACCCCTGTATCTACCTCATCCCACCATGACCAAGTAGTGCTTCGACTTCGTCCAGTTGTTGACGAAGTACCTGCTCAGGATGATGAAGATCCCATAGATGTCAATGCTGCCATCTATATAGAAGTGATAAATAATCAGTAAACTTCAATGAGATTACAGAAATTTGCAGCCAATATTTCAACATCCATGTGTCAAAGTTCAATGAAATTGCAAAAATTTCAATCAAAGTTTAAAGTCCAATGAAATTGCAGAAATTTTGGCCAAAATTTCAACATGAGTATCAAGAATCAAGATTCCTCGGACCTCACCTAATCGCGGGCGGGAGTTAGGCCAAGCAATCAATAGAGGTGGGCCGCACGCGACGTAGGTGGGAGAGGCAGGTGGGAGAGTCAGGTAGGCAGAAGTAGGCACGGCCTTGGCGAGGTAGGTGTGGCAAGCGGAGCAGGTGAGTGAAGCGGGAGCAGGCGGAGCAGCGAGCGACAGGCGAGAGAAGGCGGGCGACAGGTGGAGCAGTGGGTGACAGGCGGGAGAAGGCGGGCGATAGGCGGGAGAAGCTCACGGGCGACAGGCAAAAGATGCGACAGCGTACAGGTCGGGACAGCGTACAGGTGGACGGGAGCAGACACGGGAGTAGCGGGTGACAGCGGGAGGAGCGGGAGACTTGTTTTTTTAAAATTTAAAAATTATCTTGCTGGAACGACCGTTTCAAACAGGGAACGGCCAGGGAACAGGCGGGAACAGGAGGAAACGTTTCGCCAGCGTTTCGTAGGCTCGTACCTCCCGGAACGCATTAATCCGTTCTTATGTGCCGGAACGGGCGTTCCCTGTTTCTATGATTGCGGTTCGTGGTTCATGGTAGCTGACCTCTTTCTTCTTCAGCAAGGCACATTGGTATCCATGGCTTCTTTACCAATAGATGACCAGTCTACTGGGTGTTCCTACTACGGCACGAACGGTCGTCCCATCGAAGACTGTCGACATTAACCTTTGCTCCCCACCCCTCCGGAGTACATTCGTCTTCCACCAGGCACTCATTGTGCCACCTCTTCTTTCTGGGCCATAGAGATCGTTCTGCATCTTCTATCAGAGTACTATGCTCAAGGCAATAAGACATATCCGATGCATGCTAAGTTCTTTCGATCACATGGAGGATTGATTGGTGCTACGACCTCCTGCAGATCGTTGCAATGCCAACGGCGGTCTTCTCCCACTTATTTTCAAGTACAGTGGCTTCCACGACCTATGGATCTGTAGTCCACTCCATCGAGAGACAGTGATTGTTTGATACCGTCTCCTCGTCAATCCGCTTCTTTAAGAGACAGTGGGTGCTCGACTCCTTCCTCTTCTTCGGCTATCCAGTTCGCTTTACTGAGAGACAACGACTGTTGCCCACCTCTTGCTCATTCTGAGCCCCAGCCTTCCCCACCCTCGACTACTCAGGTTCGAGAGGCTGCCTCTGAAAGCTCTTTAGCACCCTAGATACCTTCTTCAGCACGATCGACAACACTTCCTTTGTCATCAGACATTTCAGGGTCTGTGATCCACGAGTTTTTGGATCCCCTATCTACTTCAGAGGAGGATTCTGAGAGGAATGCTATTTCTTTGTTCTCAGAGGGGGCATCTACCTCTTCTTCAACTTCAGCGGGGGCCCCTCCACCTCCCACCTCAGAGGGGGAACCTATTCCACATGAAGTTCTTCACCCATCCTCTACTTTCTTGGGGTGTCTTAGACTAGTCATCTCTTCCATTGATACCCTAGATCTTCAAGTAACACCTAGATCGAGACCTCAGAGGTTCAGCTGCGACTTGGTGACGAGGCCTTCGTATTCCTTCCAGCATGGATACATGGAGCTAGTGGCTTCTCTCCCGAGGTTTGGTTTCGGGTTTTCCAGTTCACTTTGTCTATTGTTTTTTACTGTAGGCTACCTTTTAGGTGGAACTCTTGGATCTGAGGAATCCTCTACATCTTCTTCCTCCTCTTCTCTTCTTGCTTTGGTCACTTGGTTAGCATGGATCCACCTCTCGAGATCGAGTATGGGCATATCCTTATGGTTCTTGGCACCACACAAAGTCCGACATTGCTCCTATGCATTGCATGATTTCATCATCTATGTACTAGGGCGCTTGGGCAAGTGAACAATTTTCCCACGAGGGACACTGTCCGACTGGCTCCTGGTGTATGAGAATTCTTCAGCATGTAGCCTTACATCTCCACCTCACTCTTCTCTTGTTCCCCTTTTTGGGCCCGAGAGGGGATGTTGAGAAACCCTTCACCTGCAGCTTGCGTTTCTGCGTTTTGCGTTTAGGGTTTGTAGCCCCAAAAAGGGGCGCCATCCTAGACTAACTGTGCCTATTTATAGGGCACTCTCTCATTCATTCCTCACGGTTGATTCATTTAGTCCGTGACCTCTTCTCTCTAGTCTCTCCACTACCCTCACACCCCTTTAGGAGGACATTGCGGTTTGTGGTTCGTGGTTGTCTTCATCATCTTCCTTGTGCTACGACACCCTTGTTCCCTTGTATCACATTCACTCCATGATTCTGGTCTTCATCATTCGATTCATCACAGTTTCTTCTCTCTTCCCTTCTCTTCTCTATGTTTGCCGAGTTCACTCCGTGTTTCTCCCCCCAAACCCTACTGTCTCGCTGGTACTTCATCTTTTGACACAAAGTTGGATCCAATGATTAAAGCTTGAGGGACTTGCTTGGCGAGATTAAATACTCATGGTCAGCATGGCTGTTTGGAGTCTCATGCCTAGAGTTGCTAATGGACTAAATAGTTTTAGTCAATGAAAGTCATTTGGAGTGTTGCACATTGTAACATTTAGACAAAAAATGTAAAAACAAGAAAATAGTAGAAATAAGTAAAGCCAATGGCAAGCAAAACCTTTGAGGTTTGACCAAAACCTCAAGCCATATTACTTTTACCATCAAACAAATCATGTATTAATATACATTAAAATTAAAACAAGTGTTCTTTGCCACGAAAGAAAGAATCTTACGCTTTGAACATTTAAGGCTGTTTACTATTCTAGTGTGAACAATCGATGTCACGAAGTAGCCAGTGTGGTGACAACTCTCCTTGTACTGCCCATTCACTTTTCCTAGAACCATGCTTTGCGGCTTGGTAGTAACCTATTGAGGCTGATCCCCATGCTGGTTAGTCTAACTATCAACATTAGCATGTGTGGAGCCACTTCTAAGACTACTAGCTTGGCTTGCAAAATTTGCCTTGCTAGCCAGTCTGGTCATGAATAATAGTCAATTAGGAGTTCCCATGTCAACTAGCTTGATGAAAAAAAGCAGTCCACTAGCCTTTGTCATCAGCCATGCAGCTTGCAAAAATACTTGGGGAAAGGAAAAGAAACACTCTTTTTCTAGCATTCATTAATTCCTTCACCATGCCTTTTGAAGGTTTGGTGGTATCCATGGAGTGTGAGCTCCTCAGGCTACCTTCCAATGCACCATGAGTGATAATTGGGAAAAAACTACATGCACTCTATTAAACACCCATGATGCTATAGCCAGTACAACCTCCACATGTGCTTGTTGATGGTGCGTAAATCGGATATTGGATGCGTACGTAGCGAGCGTCGGAAGGTTCCCAAGAATAAAGAACTCTACTAAAACTCATAAAAGCAAGAAGAGAGTTTGCATGATATGAAGCCAAAAAAAACAAATTGGGTACAATCTCTCCCCATGCCTTGTGCGAGTGCTTCACAAGGCATGTATTTATAAATTTATTTATCTCAAAGCTCAAAAAATAGCCCAATTTTACAATAAGCATGCTCTAGCTTTTGTATTTGCTTTTGTCCAAATAAAAAATAAAGTAGTTAGGCGGTCCAAAAGTCAGACTGTGCCCAAATACAATGTCCAATAATGAAAGATTTAAATCGTGCGTCCATGACCATACAAAATAATAAATATTTATCAAGTGCTTCAATAAATAAGTGCACCTAAATAAATATTAGTGCTACGCCTTTAATAATAAGGCACGCGTCTATAAAAAATGATAATTTCTTTTAGATAATTTGAATACATGCTATTGCCCAGTGCTTTCCAACACCATCGCTGCTTGCTCTACACATCAATTGAAGCATTCACAATTGTTAGAAAATAACAAAATTAAACCGACAAAAGTGAATACCTAGCAATCTTCAGCTACAAAATAAATAAATAGGTTGGAACTCTGTCCTAACCTTAATTTAATATGAGTGCACTCTAAACTCATAAACGTCCATTAATTAAAATATGTATTTTGCAGAATCACCCGCCATGGAGTCACCCACATGCACATTAAATTAACATGATGCTCGAAAAGGACAGGTGTCCCTGTCAACTTCTCGCACAAGGAATCCACCTTGTGTACGAGCCCCAACAAATAAATATAGTTTTATGGAATCCACTGCAAAACCTCACGTAATCCACCGTGGAATAAAAACTCACGGAATCCACGGAAGTCTCACGGAATCCACTGTGGAATATGCCTCCTGGCATTAGTTGATAGGAAAATGCTCATGAAACTCACTACCTTCTCTCATGCCTTCTTGTGTCTATTTCTCCTACTAGTAGCATTCCATGCCACCCTATATAAAAGTGGAGTACTCTTGGAGAATGGACCATCATGGTCCCATGAGCTTTAGTGTTTTTTTGCACGTCACCATGGCACACGGTAGAGAGTAAGTTGTTGCTGTGAATCGTGATACCAATGAAATGCCCCCATAGATCTTGATTCTCCAACTTGTACATGGCATGGTAGTAACCATGCTTTGCGGCCTAGTAGTAACCTATTGAGGTTGATTGTTACGAGGACATGAAATTTTGAGATGCTTTAATCTTGTTGATAACATTTGATTAAGTTACTAATCAAATGTGCAAGGTTTTTTAGTACATGTGATGCACATGGTAGTTATTTCATGGTAACAAGCCAAGGACACTGAGGATGGAGTGGGTATCAAAGTTATGATAAGCTATGCTAGTGGGCTTTGATGGTTTGTTGGTGTTAGTTTTGCCCCAAGATAGTTGTTTGGACAAATAAGTGATAGTGCTGGCACTACAGACTAGCACTAATTAATTAATTAATACTACTCTAAGGGTTAATAGAGGTTGGGGACCACTCCAAGTTGCAAATGGTAGCCAATTTAATTATGGATAGGCACATTTAATTTTTGGGCAGGTCAGAAGGGCTGAAATTAATTTTTAGAATTATTTAGTTCTGAAAATTAATTTAATGGTTGGATAATGCTGAAATTGGGTTTAGAAGGTTGCCACTTGGCATAAATACCCATGCGAAATGGGAAAACGTTTTGGGGCTTGGTCTTAGCTATTTAGATCAGTTTTCAACTGGAGGAGGAGAGTCTCTAGTGCTCCCAAGTTGCAGGCGACTACATTTCTTGTTGGTTGAAATAGGCAACAAGAAAATTGCAAGGTTTCTCCACGAGAAATCTCTGAATTTTCTCTCTCTGGCATCTCTCACCTCCTTCAGTCAATTCTTTGAAGATCTCAGCTTATCTCAGCCAAATTTCATTGCTAGTAGAGGGAATGCGATTGTAAATCCTAAATTTCTGCAGAAATTAGGGCTTAGCAGCCACCTCGGGATTTGTGTCATTAGTAGAAGGCATTGTACATCGATATCAGCACTTGAAATTTGTGGAATTATTAGGGAATTCAGATGCTAGCCCATCCATTGTGAATTTGGGGCAGCATTTGGCCTTTCGGGGTCCGATTAGTGCAAGTCCTAGGTAAAATTAAAGGGGCAATTTGCCCAACTTGTGTGTTGATTATGTCTACAGCAAGGGGCTTCTGGATTAGCCAAGGAGATTGTGGAATCTTGGCTCGTACCCAATCCATTAGTCAATACCGAAAGGGTGCTAGTTTTGGGGCCAATAGGGTGTCTACTGTCCAAGATTATGAAGGTAACGTGTGACGGTCAGTTTATGTTTATTTAGTGATTGCTGTAATTAAGTACTTGATCAAGAATCACCACCCTGTTCGAGAAGCAAGGTTGGTTTTTTACATGACATGGTACAACCCATATAGAGTGGTGAGTCCTATGACCATCTCTTTACATTTCTTTCTATGGTTAGAGCCAAATAGGCTCACCCCTGAGCTTGGGACCAGCAACATATTAGGCCAAGTTCCCATCACAATGAGGATTGACATCCCATTCTGTTAGTGATACCATCTTGGTGTGTAGGTGGAGCTGCCTAGGGTCTAGAGTCCAAGAGTAGATGTTGCACCAATGAGCCCCGAGTTCTCTTTGTGGAACTACTTAATGGGCTTGGCCCTAAGTCTTATTCACACTACAAGATCCTTAAATCGTCCTAACTTTTAGGATACATTTACACCTAGTGATCAAATTGTAAATGCTCAATGGTCAATGTTGTTGGTGCCCATCTAGGATGTCCAAGGATGTAAAACCTAGCTTTTGCTAGCAACATTACATATGCTCTTTATGTTAGAATGACAACATGCAAAAGCGAACAAGGAAATGAGGTGAACACAAAAGATGAGTGTGCATGGATGACAATAACATGATGGAAATGCAATGATGCTACATTTTGCCCGCCATATGAAATTATTACAAAAAGGAACGGGAGACTATAAAGTGACCATAGACACAAATAATTAGTAAAATGAGTGACTACTCAACTAAGGGCAAAGCTTCGAGCTCCTGATTGACATGACAATGCATTAATCAGGAAAAATTTGATTTATTGTTGCACATAGAAATTAGAAGGGGATTTGGGAGACCTGTTTGTCCAGGCATTGCTGCACAAGTGTGCTGACTAGATGTGAATAGGATTTAGGGGATCCACAAAAAGTGCAAATATGGTATGCACTCCAAGGACCATGTTCACTGATGTGGATATAAGCCCAAGAGATTAGACCAAAGACATGTTAAAGTCTCAATTTTCATGACATTATTAGTAGAGCATCCTGCTTGAGGGGAACATGCTGCAGCCCACATCTGGAGTTTCTCTTCTCTCCGCACAGAAAATCCAGTCGAAGATGGTGATAGCTGGGGCAGCCCATGCTCTTTGTCCTTAGCTCGTCTCCTTCCTAGTTTTTCCATGACGTGCTGCCGCCCACGTCTGGAGTTTCTCTCTCCTCTCTCCATGCAAAAAGTCCATCTGAAGATGTCAATAGCTGGGACAGCACCCCCTTTAGCCATGATTCATCTTCTAATTCTCCCTCCTAGCTTTTTCAGGATTGGTTTCTTAGCATTCACAAAGCTCTTTGAAGATGTCCTGAAAAATCCGCAAATTGGGGTGCAGCTGCTGAAATCTGTAACCTCTCTTCTCTCAGCTTGCTGCCAGCCCTTGCAAACAAATGGAGGCAAACCACTAATTGTGGACAGCTTTATATAGCTGTAACAGCCTCAAAATGTGCCGTCCTGGCTATATACTGCAATTGGGAGAGAGATTGTAAGCAACTGATGGAGATCTCATTCAGCATTGCTTTCTGTGTTGCATGCTGCCTTAGAAACCCTAATTCTGTTATATTCAAAATGTAAAGTCCAATTCTTAATGCAGCAGAACAGAAAACCCTAACTTTCCTGTAACATTCTTATTACTTGAGAAAATGTTTGGGTATGCATTTGAAGCAAACATTAGTCAAATTCAACCTGATCATCAAAGAGAACAAACATGATGTTAAGGGGGCAAAACAAACCTATGTTAGCTTTTGGGCCAAAAATCGAGAAATGATGAGAAGTTAGAGCTGTGTACAATCTGTATGGGCTGCCTATAGGGTGACATAGGTAAAATGACTGTCTTAAAATGTAGGGCCAGATATAGGCAATCTGATAAACTGGGAAAGATGTCCACTGAAGATGACCAGAATATCACTGGCCCTGAACAAGGGCAAACTTAGCTTAGATATGGAGTTAGACGAAGTTGCCCCAGTATCAGGCACGATGAATTGGCACATGAGTAGATGGAATCTGAGGTCTTGCTTCAATTTTCAGTAGTGACATGGCAAATCAGTCAGCATCAAGGTCATTTGTTGGTGGATGGTGAGAGGAAGAGTGGCTCTGCTACTGGCTGTTTACTGAGGCTGTGGAGTGCTGTCATGAGTATGAATGACGATGAAGTTTTCCCAATATGATCGATTCTTTGAGGTCGTTACAAGTTTTGTAAGTACTGGAGCTGTCCAATGTCTATGCTTGTCGTGATCTGTTATACTTCCGAATCAAGATCTCTAACTTCACTTCTTTTCAATATCTGAGGCTTGTTTCTGTAGTAAGTGAGAGGTTCAATTCAGTTGTTGATTCTCTTTATTAGTTTTGCATCTCTTTTATGAGAACATAAACTGATTTGCTCCTCTGCCGCTTTGTTGGTATGTGTGAGCAAGTCCTGCTAAGTAGATCTTTTCCTAGTCTTATCCTTGACATTGCTTGGATATGCTTGTCTTTGCTTACATGCTTTGCATTATTTGACTGAAGTGGAAATCATAATGCAGTTGGGAAGATTTGCTATTGGAGGGTATTCTAGTTGGGGAAGGAAATCCATTTTCGGAGGCTTCTGCAAATGTCGGGAATCCAGGTAGCAGGTGGTGCAAAGGAGTTCCTGCTTCTTTGCTGGCAGCAGCAGCTACTGATCTGGACAGTCTGCAGCGCTTAAGCATCACAGAACGCACCTTAGTTGGCTGGGTATTCATATGAAAGGCTTTGTAAGGTTAAAGTTTTTCGTTCTGTGCTTGTAGGCTGCACAAATGTAATATAGTGTAAGTTGTAGCTGAGAAGAACTGGTTCTTTAAGGTCATATTGATTTAATATAGTAAGTGTAGATGCACTGCCTATCCTAAACTAGTAACACAGTGCCTTAATATAGCTGGAAAATGGGAGTGGAGGAGTTTGATGTTTTATCAGCTTGGTGCTAGCATGATTGGAACATGCAAGTACCAGTTTTTGTTTTGTTAAAATATTTGGCTATGGTTGGAATGTTCTCAGGTGATTGAGCTAGTCCCAGATGTTAAGCAAGAATGGAGAGTGGCTGCAGAATCTACCCTCGATAATCACCAGATAAAAAATGCTCAAGTATCTCCAGATGAGCATCTACCTAGGAATTTGGATTCCTTAAGATCAGGTGGGTGTGGCTCTGCTCAGTTGTGGGAGATAAACATCGTTGCTGCCTTTTACTTTGTAGAGCTTTTTCTTATTTATTTTGTAAGACAGTATCTACATACAATCTCCACTTTTGTAATTTGGAGCTACTTGTAACATTTTGCATTAGGAGTAGTATAAGTATTGTCTCCTTTTCTTGTTGGCCTTTACCTTGTGTAAACGTATCAGCTAGCATATTTAAACTCGTTTGACTTGTACACCATACTGTGTATGAAGCTTGAAGAAAGGAACGGTCTTCAAAATTTTTTGGCTTGCCTCAATCGTCATAGCATTTTTGAACCATAAGGTGAAGGTGTGGATAGAACTACTTTAGAGGAGGTGCCTAGCAACAGTTATCCAAGAGACCCTCACTCTTGTGGTCTCTCTCTCCCTATGAATTTTTTGTTGTTGGCACTCTCTCTTCTTCCATAATAGTAGATTAAAGTTTTGGGATGATTCATCTTCTTGGTTTTGACCTTCACCTTGGTCTTTTGGTATGTGATGTTGCAATTGTCATCATGTCCCTTAACACGCTAGGAATATACTCATAGAACCCTTGTAGTCATTTGCAATGTGATAAGAGGCAAACTTGTTTCCTCTAGTTCAAGTAAGAGTGCCCTCACACACCATGGATTCTCTCCCCTTGTGCACCCTGATTCCTACTATGCATGGATGCTCCATCTACCACCTACCATCTGCCATCCACCATCTACCATCTACCATCTTTACCTCATCTACCAATGTTTTAGTTGAAGAGAGTATTGTCATCTAGTGGCATCATCCTCTAGAAACCATGTTAGTTTGGGTCCAATGATTAGAGGAGGTTTTAGAGGACAATCCTAGACTTTAATCCTTTCATTGTTCTTTATAACCCTTCCGCATACCCAAAAATGTAGGTTGGTGTGGTCTAGAACAGAGGTGAAAATTGGGAAGTGTAGTCAACTTTTTGAGTTCAAAGGCTTTGTGCCTTGGTAAGATGGGAGTTTCACCAAATTTGATGGCTTTTTGTATCTTTCAGAAAAATGCAATGTACCATAAGATGATTATGATAAATGATGGATTATAGAAAATGATAATAAGGTGTAGTCCTATAGGGGTGGTGGCACAAAATGGTGGGATGTTATTGTCACAAAAGTCCCATATCCTTTATCAGATTTTTGTCTTCAAAGTTCTTATTGAATGCCTCCCTATTGGCGACATATTGTGGTGACACAATATTGCTAAGCCATTGTGGAGATTACATCTCTTATTGCATGGTTGCCAGATAGATGTAGATTTCATTTCCAAGGTTTGGACTTCTGTGATATTGCGAAAGGCCACTAATCAAGCATAGAACTGAGAAGTATTTATGATGTGAAACACAAGTGGAAGTTTTTCATGGTAGATTGGCATCTTTTAGCAGCATGTGATTACCCCTCAACACATTTTTGGGTCTTGCTTTTATTGTATTGGAGGTGCCATATGCGACACATGAATGCAAGCATCCTATTAGTGTGTCTTGAGAATGCTGCCCAAGGTATGAAACTCTCTTTTATTGATTTGGATCTTGGGGGGAACTCTTTGCTAGAATTCGCCAATTTTGGGTAGTGCCCAATGTAATGTGTGGTGTGGACACTTATTAAAGTGTCATTGTAGGGTGTATACACCTAGTGTCTTAGTACATTAAAGTAGTGACACTAGGCTATAGAGTAAATAAACTAAACTCTAGTTAGTTGGTGGAAGTGTGGTTAGGTCAAACCTTAGATCTAAACCCTAGTTGTATTTTCACCTATCATTCAGTTCTGCAAGTACATTCTCCTGTTTACTCTCACATTGTGTAGTGTCTACTGTTCACTTTCTTTTTCTCTTTCCTCCATAGCTGGTCGTGTTTTCCACACTCTTATTATTCATTTATTGGCAGCCTCATCAATCCATAAAGAATATTGAGGTATTGGCTATGTCAAGAATATTGGATAGGCCAGATAAGAGTTTGTTGCACAGTAAGTCAACAAGATGGCTGGGTTCAAGAATTGAGATGGATGCAATAAATCATTGCCAATGGAGTCTTTTCATCGTGTCATATCTGCCAATGTTTTTAGATTTAGGAGTTACAAGTCTATTTGGACAGGTTGGAGGAGAATAGAAATCAGCTTTCAGTAATTCAAAGGGTTGTAAAACACAACTTGTCGCCTCAATAATTCAGCACTATTGGAATTAGAAAGCATGAAGTCTCTTGGGAGTGCTTTGACCCGGAGGCACCAATGCTGGATTGGCCCCCAACATTGGCGAACCTTGTAGTCTTTCTTTAATTTAATGAATGGGATTTGCTCCTCCAAAATTTGAGTAGAACTTCGCACCACAAGCCAGCCAATCCCTTCTAATTTCTGCTAAGAGTGGCTGTGCACTCTGCAAAAAGAGTTAGATCATGTGTACTCTAGCGTGCTGCCTAGAATCTTCAACCAAGAACTCTTCAAAACGCTTCTGCTCTGCCTTTTCCTCTTGTTGCCAAGGAACCAAGATCACCACTTTAGTAGCACACAAGCTATGGGGAGGAGAGGATCATCACGATTGATGGAAACCATGCCCATTAGCAAACATACAATCACAAGTGCCAACATGACAAGTATTGAATTCTCATGATTTGTATTCCCCCCTTTGATTAGTAAGGAGAGTGAAAGTGTGTATCCACATGCATATTCAGCCATAGCCAATTGTACTTTGATGCATACAATCAGCAATGATACGTCATGTCATCAATGAATGTTATGGAATATAAGTATCCCTCAATGGATGGGATGTGATGGGACCACACACATCACTATGCAAAAGCTGTCATTTTTTATCAGCATGCATAGATCCATTTTTAGGAAAAGAAGCACAATGCATTTTTCCAAGAATACAACTCTCGTATAGGTTATTGACTTGTCCCTTCAATGGAGAGAGATTGGGCACCATGTCCTTACTTCTAAGATAAAACTTCTAATGTAAACCACAAATTAGATGACCAAAGTTGGCATGCCACAACTGAGTGTCATACTTGACCTTAGCATCAATATCTAATGCATCCTTTGATACTCTTTTCTCATGCAAGTCAAGTTGATAGAAGCCATTGTATGTCCATGTGACAACACGATCATCCCCACCTTTTTTGCAATCATTCACATTGCATCTGTCCATATAGAACTTGACCATGAATCCAATGCATGCAATGGCTGAAACTGAAAGCAAGTTCTTTTTAATGTGAAACATATACAAGATGTTCCTAAGCATAATGGTAGCCCTATTCATTGCAACAATTAGAATCTTCCCAATGTCCTCAATTGCGACAAATAGCTCATTGAAAGAGGTGATGTGCTTTAAAGCACCATTGTCAAAACACTATTACGGGGATGTGAAATTTTAAGATGCTTTAATCTTGTTGACAACATTTGATTAAGTTATTAATCAAATGCATAAGGTTGTTTAGCACATGTGATGTACATGGTAGATATTTCATGGTAACATGCCAAGGACCCCAAGGATGCAGTGGATGCCAAAGGCAAAAGTTGTAATAAGTAATGCCTGACAAGTATTAGGTGGTACCCGATATTAGATTTTGGCCTAGATAAACTTATTAGCCTCTAATGTCGGT